>NC_058131.1:242579144-242587009 GCF_016433145.1 Gracilinanus agilis
GGGAGGAAGGAAGGAAGGAAGGAAGGAAGGAAGGAAGGAAGGAAGGAAGGAAGGAAGGAAGGAAGGAAGGAAGGAGGGAAGGAAGGAAGGAAGGAAGGAGCCGTCTTCCATTCCCTTTTTGCATCCACAGCACCTGTCGGAGTGCCTCACCTGTAGCAGGAGTTTCCTAGATGCTTACTGAATTGAGTTGGGTAAACCCAGAGAATTGGACTAGAGAGGGGATTCGGAAGAGACATCCAAGCTGATGTTCTCATTGAGACCCGAGAGGGGGATCCATCGCTACCAATAAGTCATTGTTGTCCATCCCTTGTGTCTGACTCTTTATCAACCACGGGGGACCGTAGCTCTCCACGGGGCTTCTTCCTTGGCAAGGCTATTGGAGGGGTTGGTCACTTCCTTCTCCAATGGATCCTTTTGTCGGGCAATCAATCCGTGAATTGCCCAGGGTCATCCAGCTAGTTTGAATTCAGGACTTGACTCCAGACCACCAAGCGCTCTAACCACCGAGTCATCTGACTGCCTCCCAGACATACAGAGGTGACCCAACCAGGGTCTCACAACTAGGACATGTCCGAGGCTGGATTTGAACTTGACTCCAGGTCCGGCGCTCCTCACGCTTGAGCCGCAGCTGTTTCTCGCTAGAAGTCACACAGCCGCTCCGGACAGAGCTGAGATTAGCATCCGAGGCTAAGTCCAGTGCTTGTTTCCACATTCCAGGCAGCCCCACATGGTCCGCCAGACCGTTAATACTGTCTTCTGCACTATCGTTGTCACTGTCCAGATCAAGAAGAGCCAGACTCCGTTTATTTAGCCCTTGGCGGTTTTCGCAGCGCTTTCTCATTGGATTCAGGCTCCTTTCCACTCCACCAGGCTGTCAGACAATATGGACTCAGCTGCTGAATGGGGCTGGGGGCGTAATGAGGGCCTGGGGCACTCCGAGCAGCGATGCTTGCGATCTTCTCGGGAAGCCGACAAGGCGCGGGCAGTGTAGAGGCAGCCACCCGTAGCAGTCAGAGCACCTGCTGGCAGTGCGCCAGGAGGCTCTGCCCACCATCGGGACTTTGGGCACCTTTCTCACCTGGGACAGCGTCATAACCACAGCTAATAATGATATATTGTTTTATCCTCCCAATCCTGGGAGGTAGGTGCTATTCATTCTGATATCTGTTTTACAGAGGAGGAAACTAAGGCATGGAATAATAGAGTTAGATGCTAACAACAGCACCTAGTCCTCATCTAATTGAGGGTGACATTAGGTAAGCGACTTGCCCAGGGTCACACAGACAATAAGTGTCGAAGGCAGGATTTGACGCTAGGATTTCCTGACTCTGTGACTCCTCTCCTCCTGGCAGAATTAGAAGAATTGGGTTCATCCCAAGAGGAGTTAGTGTGATGTAGTGTAAGGACTTCTTACCATGGCAGTTTGGAACCAAATTTATTTTTTATTTTTAACCCTTATGTTCTGCCTTAGTGATAACTCTAAGATAGAAGGGCAAGGGCTAGGCAAATGGTAAATAAGTGACTTGCCCAGAGTCACACAGCTAGGAAGTATCCAAGGGGCTAGATTTGAACCCAGGTCCTCTGACTCTAGACCTGTCACTCCATCCCCTGTGTCACCTAGCTGCCCCTGGAACTGAATTTAAATCCTGTTTTGGTTGGCTGCAGTATTCTGGGCTCATCATTTAATCTCCCTGAGTCTCAGCATCCCCATCTGTAAAATGGAGCAATCTTTATGGCATTCTCTACTCCACAGGAATGCTGTATGTGAACAGCAATTTGGTACAAAAAAAAAATTCTACCACCACCACCACCACCACCACCACCACCACCACCACCACCACCACTACTACTACTACTACTACTACTACAACTACTACTACTACTACTACTACTACTACTACTACTACTACTACTACTACTACTACTACTACTACTACTACTACTACTACTACTACTACTACTACTACTACTACTACTTGACCCTGAGCAGTGGGGAGTAGTGAATAGAGACCTGGCCCCAAAGCCAGGAAGACTCTTTCTGAACATCCCGGCTCCCTGAGCTTGGGCACTCAGTTAAGGTCTCACAGTCCCTAAATGATTCTCTAAGACTATAAGGTGCAAAGAAATATGTGGGGGGAGGGAGCTCCCTCATCAGGGAGACCCCTATGTCTGTGAATTCTATACTGCTGCTTCTGCTGTTCTACTACTACTACTACCACCATCACCACCACCACTACTACTACTACTACTACAACAATTACTATTACAATAATAATACCAACTACTTCTACTAGCTCACTAGCTTATATAGCACTTTAAGATTTACAAAGCACTTTATACACAACTCATTTTATTCTCACAACAATCCTGGGAAGTAAGTGCTATTATTACCTCCATTTTTACAGATGAAGAAACTGAAAGTGGTTAAGAGAATTGCCTACAATTACAGAAACGGTATCTGAGGCTGGATTGGAACTCGGGTCTTCCTGACTTTAGGCTCACCTCTAGTCTAACCTTCGCAGAAGTAAGTCAGTTCCTTGAGGGCAAGTGTGGTCTGTTGAGAAAAAAAAAAATTGAGATTGAATTCAGAAATTCTGGCTCTTCCCTGTGACCCTGGCCCAGTTATTTCCTTTTTTTGACCTTGGGTTCCTCAACTGCAAAAACAATGCTATTGGCCCTGGGGTATCATGTATATAATGTTGAATACTGAGTCAGAGATCTGAGTTTGAATCCTCTCTCTGGTACTGACCAGCTAGATGAGGAGCCTGGAGCCCAGAGAAGGAAATTACTGGGTCACCATCACAGAGCAGAGCCTACCAAAAGTAAAGAATCTCTGCTTTGAACCTCAGTTCCTCATCCATAAAATATGGAAACAGGACTCTGACTGTTCATTGACAGGGCATATAGTGAAGTTGAAGCTTAAATACTTTGGCCACATAATGAGAAGAAAGGACTCACTGGAAAAGACCCTGACATTGGGGAAGATTGAAGACAAAAGGAGAAGGGGATCAGATAGAAAGATGGTGTCATAGAAGAGTAAACATGAGCTTGGTCAGACTTTGGGAAACCATGGGAGATAGAAGGGCCTGGAGTGCTATGATCTAAAGGGCCACAAAGAGTCAGACACAAATGAATCAATGAACATCTACCACCACCACCACCACCAAAACCACCACCACCATCACTACCACCACCATCTCAAATGAGATAATGTACACAAAGTACCCTGCCATCTTTAATATACTATACCAAATGTCAACTCTTGTCATTATTACTTACTATGTGTGTGATCAGAGAGCAGAGATACTTCACTTTAAGTAGACTGGTGAAGCCTACAGACCCCTTCTCAGAATGTTTTTAAAAGCATAAAATAAAATGCACAATATTAGAAAGGAAACAAATTTTTATTGAATTATAGTCTCAAAAGATTTTTGAAAAACAGACTCACAGATTCTCAATTAAGCATCTAAGGCACAGTTTCCTCACCTGTAAAATGGGGGGGATTTCATTAGAGGAACTCTGAAATATGTTCCAGATCTAAATCTATGACCTTTTGCTAATAATCCTTATGTTTTCCCCATCTTGGGGTTTTTAGAGAGTGTTTTTATCAATTGCAAATCTCCTTAGAAACAAGCTTTTTATATTGGTCAATATGGCAGTAAAGGAAAATAATAAATGTTGGAGGGAATATGGCAAAATTGGGACATCATTGCTGGTGGAGCTGTGAATTGATCCAACCATTCTGGAAGGCAGTTTGGAATTACGCCCAAAGGACCTTAAAAGACTGCCTGCCCTTTAATCCAGCAATACCACTACTAGGTTTATCCCCTAAAGAGATCATAATGAAAAATGTTTGTACAAAAATATTCATAGCTCCGCTCTTTGTGGTACCAAAACATTGGAAAATGAAGGGGTGTCTCTCAAATGAGGAATGACTGAACCAGTTGTGGTATATGTTGGTGATGGAATACTATTGTGCTCAAAGGAATAATGAACTGGAGGAATTCCATGTGAACTGGAAGAATCTCCAGAAACTGATGCAGAGTGAAAGGAGCAGAACCAAGAGAACATTTGTACACAGAAAGTGAAACATTGCGGAACAATCCAATGTAATGGACTTTGCTGCTTATAAGAAGGACTTATGAGGGACTTATGAGAAAGAATGCCCAACTAGCCACTGAGAGAAAGAACTGTGGGAGTAGAAACACAGAAGAAAAACAAATTACTTACTTGTTTAGATGGATATATGATTTGGGGATTTTGGTTTTAAAAGACTGCTCTATAGCAAAAATAAAAAATATGGAAATAGGTATAAGTAGTAATATTTGTATAACCCAGTGGAAGTGCTTATTGGATCTGAGAGGGAGGAGGAAAGAGGGGAGGGAAAGAAAATGAATTATGTAAACATGGAAAAATATTTTAAAAAGAAAAGAATAAGAAGAATAAAAAAAGAAATGAGCTTTTAAAAAACAATTTTATTTTTTATCTTAGAATCAATACTGTGTATTATTGGATCCAAGGCAGAAGAGTGGTAAGGGCTAGACAATGGGGGGTTAAGTGACTTACCCAGGGTCATACAGCTAGGAAGTGTCTGAAGCCAAATTTGAACATGGGCCCTTCCATATCTAGGCCTGGCTCTTAATCCACTGAGCCACTCAGCGGCCCCCTGGAAAATGAGTTTTTATTCATCATTATTGTTGTTCTCCTATAACACAGAGCAAGGTGCCTAGTATAAAGCAGCTGCACTGGAACACTGAGTTAGGTATAGAGACAAACATGATTTTTTAGCTGTGGACTGAATATTCTGAATTAAAGCAAATGATCATTGTTGGAGTGGCTATGAATAAACAAGCACATCCATCAGTACACTGTTGCATAAGCTATGAATTGGTCTAGTTATTCTGGAAGTCAGTTTTAAAGTATGTCCCAAGATGTCTTCACTAAACTGTGTATACTTTTTTTTAACCCTTACTTTCTGTTTTAGAATTGATATAATCAATACAAGCATCAGTTCTAAGGCAGAAGAGTGGTAAAGACTAGGCAACTGGGGTAGTGACTTGCCCAGGATCACACAGCTAGGAAGTGTTTAAGGCCAAATTTGACCCTAGGTCCTCCAGACTCTAGGCCTGGCTCTCAATCCACTGAACCACCCAGCTGTCTCTGTGTACACCCTTTAACCACAGTGATATCACTGTTATATACTCTGAGATTAAATGTATATATTTACTCTAAAAAGATTAAAAAATTGAAGAAAAAGGTAAAAGACTCATATTTACCAAAAACCCTTATAGCAGTTCTTTTCATAGTTTAAAAAAAAAAGGAAACTAAGGAGGGGACTAGCTATTGGAGGTGGCTAAACAAGGCATGGCATATAAATTTGTGGACTATTATTCTGTTATAATAATGATGAATGCACAGTTTCAGAGAAAACTCGGAAGACTTGTCTGAACTAATGCAGAGTAAAATGAACCAAACTGGAACAATTTATGGAGCATTCAATTTTTTTATATTAATATTATGTCATATATACTATACAAATATATTATATTTTTTAAATTAAATCTATGAAATAATTAATGATAACATTATTAAAAAGAAACAATTTTGATAGACTTGAGAGCTCTGACTGAGGCAATGATGAAGCATAATTCCAGAGGACAGAAGACGATGATATATTCTATCCACCTTTTGCCTCAAAATGAAGCAGTGGCTCAAAATGCAGAATGAAGCGTGTATTTTTGGACCAGGCTGAAGTGGGATTTTACCTTGCTTGGCTTCACCTATTTGCTTCAAGAATTTTCTTTTTCTTTTTTTGTTATTTTTTAATTGAGGAGGGCAGAAAAGTGAGAGGGAAAGAAAATAAATGCTTATATTTTTTAAAATGGGTTTTTCTTGACATCTTTTGTTTTTACATCACCTACATTTCCTCCCGTCTCCTCCTCCCTACCCCTTTCCCCATCTGTGTTTCTGGCCTCCCCTGACCTTAAATGCCTACTCTTTCCTTGTGGTCTGGGGTAAGGGAATCAGCTGTGTTTTCTTGTCATACCAACACGAGGTCCAAAGGAAGACGTGGGAAGTTTGCCCTGGAAGGCCAGTCATGGTGGGCTTCCTCTGCTTTTTCAAGGAGAGGAAAGGACCATAAAAAAGGTTCTCAATTACTTCTGGATATCTGTGCTCAGACATATTCTGCCTTAGGCCAGGTTGATAGGTTTCTACTCCTGAAATAAAATAAAGGCTGATCTGATCACTTGGCTGCTCTCCTTTGGGGATATATAGTCATATTGGATGTCTAGGGTTTGGACAGCTAGGATTTGGAGCTGAAAGTCATGGTGGATGGCTAGGATTCAGAGCTGAAAGAGACTTTAGAGCTCATGAATCCTAAGTGTTGATCTGAAACTGAGAGGTCATCTAATCCAAGCTCCTTTATTTTAATAGATGAGAAAACAGAATCTCGGAGGAGTGAAGTGTTTGGTGTCACAACAAAGGTCACATGCTTAGCAGTGGGTGGCAGAGTCAGGATTCCAACACAATTCCTCGGACCCAAAGCTCATTTCCCTTCCTACTGTATTACCCTAATCTACTTGAGCCTCAGACATTTACTTAGCTATGTGATCCTAAGCAAGTTGTTTATCCTCCGTCTGCTTCACTCTTTTCATCCAAACAATGGAGATAATAATATTGTCTACCTCCCAGGGTTGTTGTGAGGATCAAATAAAGAAATATTTGGAAAGCACATCACAAACCTTAAAACTCTATAAAAATGTAGGGATGAAGAAATGGGATTCAAACACAGATCTCCCATCCATCATTATCTATAGACTATAAGAATACAAAGCATTTCCCAGTTGATAAATGGTTACAGGATATCATAGGCAATTCTCAGATGAAGAAATTAAAACTATCTTTAGTCATATGAAAAAAATGCCCCAAATCACTATTGATTAGAGAAATGCAAATTAAAATAACTCTGAGGTACCATCTCACACCTATCAAACTGGATAATATGACAAAAAAAATAAAATGATAAATGTTGGAGGGGAAATTGAGACACTAATACATTGTTGGTGGAGCTGAGAATTGACAACCATTCTGAAGAGCAATTTGGAACCATGTCCAAAGGACCATAAAACTAGGCTTACTCTTTGACCCAACAATACTACTATTGGGTCTGTATCCCAAAGAGATCAAAGAGAGGGGAAAAGGTTCTACTTGCACAAAAATATTTATAGCAGCTCTTTTCATGGAGCAAAGAAAGGAAATTGAAGGGATATCCATCAATTGGGGAATGGCTGAACCAGTTGTGCAATATGATTGTAATGGAATACTACCGTGTCATAAAAAATGATGAACAGGATGATCATGAAAAAAACCTGAAAAGGCTTATATGAAGTGATACAAAGTGAAGTGAGCAGAACCAGGAGAACCTTTTATAGAGTAACAGTAAGATCAACTATGCATGACTCAACTATCAGCAAAGCAAGGATCCATTACAATGCCAAGGAACTCAGAACAGAAAAGGTTATCCATTACCATGACTTTCAAAAGGAAGGTAATAGATTAGATAACCAGTCTTGGGTCTGAAGTCAGGAAAATTCAAGTTCAAATCTGGCTGTATGACCCTGGGAAAGTCACTCAACTTCTGTTTATATCAGTTTCCTCATCTGAAAAATGGGGAACTTACCTCCCACAGTTATGGTGAGAATCAAATGATATAATATTTCTAAAACACTTAGCAAAGAAAGGGTCTGGAACATAGTAGAGTAGGCACTGCATAAATGTCCTTCCTTCCTTCCTTCCTTCCTTCCTTCCTTCCTTCCTTCCTTCCTTCCTTCCTTCCTTCCTTCCTTCCTTCCTTCCTTCCTTTC
>NC_058131.1:242589931-242606582 GCF_016433145.1 Gracilinanus agilis
TCTCCTTCTCCTTCTCCTTCTCCTTCTCCTTCTCCTCCTCCTCCTCCTTCTCCTTCTCCTTCTCCTTCTCCTTCTCCTTCTCCTTCTCCTTCTCCTCTTCCTTCTTCTTTCTTTTTTCTTCTTCCCTCCAAGGTCTTTTCTAGCTCTAGAATCGTGACACTAAGATAATTTTTTTGCTTGTTATGCACTCTCATTTCCAGGGTTAAATGCTGAGGGGTGGCAGTTTTTGATTTACTAAGGAGGTCAGCAGTTATCGGTTAAAGTGTAGGTTGAGATCAGAAGTATCAAGGTAAACCGAATCTTCCAATTTGCTATTTGCTGATAAGCAGTAGACATGTGGACTTAATTTAGCCCTGACATTAATATGGTATCTGGGATTACGTGTGAGAAACACAAGTCTTCAGTTGCCCCTGGGGCCATGCCAATGCTGTGTGTGGCACTGCAGTTACATCTTGGGGTAAACTATTTACATTTGAGTCAAGAGACTATACATACAGAGTGCTTTACATTTCACAAAGCAATCTTTCATTTAAAAACCCTGTGAGATTAGTAGTAGAGATATTAATGTCCACATTTTGCAAATGAGGAAACCGAACCTTAAAGAAATGAAATAGCTTATCCAAGATGGCACGGTCAGTCAGTTTAGCATTTAGCATTTGAATTCCCTTATTTTGATTTTAAAGCATTATAAGGTTCATTTTACAGATAAGGAAATAGATTCAGATTGGTTGTTTCCAATATTCCATCCTTCCACTAAAGGAATCAACCACCCAATCAGCCTTGGTCTCTACCCTCCATTTGTAGTTCTCAGGTTTTTTTCCAGCAGGGAAGACTCAGACTCGGTGGAAGCTCGGGCTCATTTTAGGTTCTTGGTAGATTTCTAGCCCTAAGGCCAACATGAGACAGGGAAGATTTATGGAGAATTGTTGTAGTTGTTATCATCATTTAGTTATTTAAGTAATGTCCGACTCTTCTGTTCCAGTTTGGGGTTTTCTTGAGAGAGATACTAGAGTGGTTTACCATTTTCTTCTCCAGCTTATTTTATAAGAACCTGAGGTAAACAGGGTTAAGTGATTTGCCCAAGGTCACACAGTTAGTAAGCATCTGAAGCCAGATTTGAACTCAGGAAGATGAGTCTCCCTGATTCCAGACCTGGTGCTTCTATCCACTATGCCACCTTGTTGCCCTTCTGTGTGGAGCAGGAAGGAACTATCCAGCCTAGTTCCACTGAGACCCATACCCAAGTGATGGCAGCATCATAGGCTCATAAGAAGGAAGCTCATTGCCTCTCGAATCAACTCAAGATCTGGAAGCACAGACCCAGGGTACCTGTAATGCCAGGACAGAAAGGGGAAATGGATAACATTGGCCCTGTGATGGATAGGTTGATTGGACTTCTTATCCTCTTTTTAATGTGGGTGGGATGACTAGACTAAGTAAACCAACCAACCAGTCCCTCCTCTATAAACTAGAGCTTTCTCAGGACTGACTTTCTGACTTCCCAGAAGCTAGATGTAGAGATCATCATGGCGTATCCGACTGCTGGTGCTGCTATTTCTGACTTTTAAAAAAATGGACTTGAATAATAATCAAATCAAATAATCAGGGAGAGTAGCGTCATAGAGTAAGATAACATATTAAAGTGGCTTCTGGGCCCAAGGTCAAACCACCTAGGGACCCATTTTTATTTTAAAGTTTATTTTAAAAATTGTTTTATTGATATTTATTTCAATTAAGTAATTAAGTTATTTTTATTATAAAAATAAATTAATGAAAATATTGAACATAAGGAGCCAACCTGACGGACTCAGTCTGTGATGTCTGTCCTGATTCCCCTAATTGTAAGAGCTTGGTCCTTCCTCAAAGAAATTATATTTGTTTATTTGTAAACATTCTATTTCCTGCAGCATTGTATCCCTTGATAGACCCAAAGCTTCTTGAGACCAGGGATTGTTTAGTCCTTCTGTCTGAACTGGCTGGTCAGTGCTGACCACAGAGGTTTGAGCATTTTAGGCATTTATTAAATGTTTATTGAATTAATTTTTGTGTCTCACTTGAATAAAAAAAGTCTTCAACAATTGTTGTTATTCCTGACCAAGAAGCCAAAGAAGTCAAAGAAGGAAAGATGTAGCAGGGGCAGGGATGATGCTACAACCACAGCAAGTCTCATTTAGGGCAGGATTTTTTTTTTTTATAAACACCTTCTGTCTTAGAATGAGTACTGTGTGTTGGTTCCAAGGAAGAAGATGAGTAAGGGCTAGGCAGTGGTGACTTGCCCAGGGTCACACAACTAGAAAGTGTCTGAGATTACATTTGAACCCAGGAATCTCTTGTCTCTAGGCTGACTCTTAATCTACTGAGTATCTAGCTGCCCCCTCCATATACTTTTTTTTTTAAATCCTTACTTTCTGTCTTAGAATCATTACTAAGTATTGGATCCAAGGCAGAAGAGCAGGCAATGGGGGTGAAGTGACTTACCCAGGGTCACATAGCTAGAAAGTGTCTAAGTTCAGATTTGAACCCAGGACTCCCTATTTCTAGACCTGGCTCTCAATCCACTGAGCTACCTAGGGTAGGATTAACCAAAATCCTATAGTTTATTAAGGTCAGGAAACCCTTCCCTCACAACCACCCTGTATGAAGAAGCATTACAATCCCCATTTTACAGAGCAGCACACCAAGGCTCAAAGAGTTAAGGTCATACAACTGAGAGTGTCACAATGAGGATGTGAATTCAGATTTCCAGACTGGACCAAGTCCAGCCTCTGCCCACTGTGCTGCCCTCCTCGAGGGGGTAAGCAGCCTCATTACAAGTCCGCTGCCACTCAGAAGCCTGGGAAGAAGCAGCCAGCACTGAGCACAGCAGGACCCACACAGCTTGGTGCCCTGGCAAGGAGCATGTGCAGCAAGGTTTGTTTGCCTTTAACTAAACCTCAGAATCGAAAATGCCGACAATACCCTTTGCAAATAGGAAAATTGCATTTCTGAACTACCCGGGGCGTAATTATATCACTTGGGTTTTAAGACGGGCTGAAATGTGTCCTCCTAGCAGGAAATGAGCTATGCTAACCCTAATTATGGTTCGACACAACAATTCACTTAATTCAGCCGAGGAAAATTACCCAGTGTGGTGATGGGGTAGGCAAGCATCTACTGGGAGTGATGGGCCACCAAGTCAGAGGGCACAAATTTAGACTTGATTTAGGTTTAGAAAATCATAGGGGGAAAAAAGCCCAATGGAAATGATCTCAGAGAGCATCTAATTCAATCATTGCTAACTGGTGGACAAACCACTTCTCTGAGGTCGGAAAAATAGGTGGTTTAAACTTAGTCCTCTATAGAGACTGTTGTAGCTCTAATATCCTATGACAACAACTCTCCATTGTGCCAGAGAGGAAATCTGGAGGGGAAGTGACTTGCCCAGGGTCACACAGAACAGTAGTGAAGCCAGCATTAGAAATCAGTCCCCAGAGGTCCAAATCTGGCCTCAGTCACTTCCCAGCAGTGTGACCCTGGGCAAGTCACTTAACCCCCATTGCCTACCCCTTACCACTCTTCTGCCTTGGAACCAAAATACAGTATTGATTCTAAGGTGAAAGGTAAGGATTAAAAAAAATTAACAAAAGAAATCAATTCCCAGGACAATGTTATTTCCCTATGAGTTTCCCATGGCTTATGGCAGCAACCTAATGTGGTCTTTTCTTTTTCTTCTGTTTTTTTTTTTGAGTCTTTAAAAACAATTAAAAAATTAGTTTGCTTACCACCACAGATTGGGGGAATAGAAAGAGGGAGGGAGAGAATTTGGAACTCAAAATAAAAAAAAAATCCATATGTAAAAACTTTTTTTAACATGTAATTAGGGGGAAAATAAATATGATTAAAATGATATTTTAAAGTATAAAATTAAAATAAAATCAAAGTTTTGTAGTTAAGAAAAAATTAAAATATAGTTCAGTGAGAGCTTCTAAAAGAAAAAAAATTATGATTTGAAGTAGGGTTCCTAACCATTCTTGCACCATGGACTTCTTTGGGAGTGTAGCTACACCGATAGATTCCTACTTAGAATAATATTTTTAAAGCCATAAAATAAAATACATAGAACTATGAAAGAAATCAAATGAAAATATTATAAAATCAAATTTATGGTTTCCCTTTTTATTTCTTAGAGTAATAGAAGGTTAGAGCTAGAAAGGATGCTAGGGATCATTTGATCTGACTTTCTTATTATACCAGAAAATGAAAAAAAAGATCAGAGAGGTGATGTTCAAGGTCATTCAGAGAGAAGGTGGAAGAATTGGGAGTAGAACCGAGGTCTCCCGAGGCACCATCTTCCTTGGACTTCCAAGGTAATTGTTGCCCTGGAAGGTATGTCTTAGATAGATCTACCTACCAAGCCACTGAGCTCATCTTTGAAAGACATGGTGAGAAACTATAAGAAGTAGAAATCCCCAGATTTTCAAAAAAGGTGGAGAAGGAATCTGTAAACTACAATTGAGTGACCATGATGTCAATTCCTGGCAAAATTCTGGCAAAGATCATTAAAGGGGTGGTTAGTGAGCATCCCGAAAAAAGAAGCTGATCATGAAGAACTAAGATGGATTCATCAAGAATAAGTCACACCATGGGCAGCTAGGTGGCTCAGTGGATAGAACTCCAGGCATGGAGACAGGAGGTCCTGGGTTCAAATATTTCCTAGCTGTGTGATCCTGGGCAAGTTACTTAACCCAATTGCCCAGCCCTTACTGCTCTTCTGCCTTAGAATCTATACTTCTAAGATAGAAGGTAAAATTTTAAAACGAAAAAAGAATAGGTCCAGGTCCTGAGAAAGCCTAGGTGGACCTATACACCAAGAGACCATCAACTGTGAATATCCTTTGACTTATTCATATCAGTGTTTTCAGGCCTAACAAGACCAAAGGAAGAAGAAAAAGATCCATATACACAGAAATATTTAGAGCAGTTCTTCTTCTTATAGCAAATAATTTGAAATAAAGGATGCTTATCATTTGAGGGAATTTTCTAAACCAATTAGGGTATATGGATGTAATGGAATATTATTTGACAATAGGAAATGATAAAAGAGACAATTTCAGGGAAACCTTGGAAATACAGTGAAGCAGAGAGAAGTGAGCAGAACTACGAATAATTTATATAATAACAACATTATAAACCAAAACAACTTTGAAAAGCTTAAGAACTCTGATCAATACAATGACCAGCCACAAATCCAGAAAAGGGACAAGAGAACATTCTATCCCCCTCCTGACAGAGGAGGGATGGATTTAAAGTACAGAATTAGCCATATATTTTTGGGTGTGAAAAATATATGGAATAATCTTTCTGACTATCCCTGTTTGTTTCAAGAACTGTAGTTTTTTGGTATTTTTTAAAACCCTTACCCTCCATCTTAGAAACAATATTGTGCATTGGTTCCAAGGCAGAAAATCTCTAAGGGCTAGGCAATGGGGGTTAAGTGACTTGCCCAGGGTCAACCAGCTAGGAAATATCTGAAGTCAGATTTGAACCCTAGCTGTCCCTGTTTTTGTTTTTGCTTTTTATTGGGGAGGGAGATTTGGGGAGGTGATAGGATTTAACAATTAAGTCATCTAAAAAAGAAGAGAAGAAAGAAAAGAGAGTCTATTACATTTTAAAAAATATATATATAAAAGAGAACCAAATGAAATTCAGAAGGAAACATAGTCAAGAAGGGCATCTTTGAAATAACATCTTGAATTTATTATTTATTTTTTTAAAAGCAAGCTACATATTAAAATTTCACAAGGGCAGCTAGATAGTTCAGTGGATAGAAAGCCAGGTCTGGAGTCAGAAGGTCTTGGGTTCAAATGTGACCTCAGACACTTTGTAGCTGTGTGACCCTGGGCAAGTCACTTAACCCTCATTGCTTAGCCTTTATTACTCTTCTGCCTTAGAACCAATATACAATATTGATTCTGAGATAGAAGGTAAGGGTTTAAAATAAATTCACATCTTTACAGATATTCTTGTTTTTCTGTTTCCCTTTTTATATGGAAATGTTCTTTTTTATGTGTGTTAAATTCAGAATAAAAATATAGGTCACATGGTATTACATACATGCACACACACTCATATATACATATATACATGTACACATATAAATAAAATTTATTTTTAAAGAACAGGTCACACCAGACTAATGCTTTTCTTTTTTGGCAAGATTGAAAATCTGAGGAAAGCTATTAAAAAACTTACCTAGAACTTAGCAACGCATTTGACAAAGCACTTATGCTGTTCTTGTGCACAAGATGGAAACATGTGAACTAAATGATAATATAATTAGGTAGATTTGGAACTCACTGAATGGCTGGACCCAAGCGTGGCCATTAACTGCTCAATGCCAACTTGGAAGGGGATCTCCATGAAGTGTCCCAGAAATCCATTCTTAGATGTGTGTTGCTTAACATTTTTTACCAGTTACTTAGATAAAAGTAGAGTTGGAATATTTATCATATATTCAGGTGACACAAAGCTGATCAGCACCAACATGTTGCATGAAAATGTTTGGATCTAGAAATAGTGGCAAGCTGGAACACTGGGCTGGATTGAAAGATGAAGTGGATTCTTATACTCAAGTGAAATGAATTTGTGATCTCTGTGATTCAGGAGTTCCTTCTGATGATACAGAGAGCAACCGTTGAGGGTTGCATGTAAATTTCTCTTATGTTGTCCCCAAAGTTCATTAGAGGGGAATCTACCCAAAATGTTATTTTCTCCCAATACTCCAAAGATACCATTGAAGGTCTCTTTTCTATTCCCTTTCCATTCCTCAGTCTTCTCATATGACCAGCCCATCTTTTCTTCCTGAAATTTAATATTAAGGGATAAATAAAAAATTTTGCTTTTGGGTTCAAAAATACAGCTTCACAAGTTGATAGCAAGGTGTGGCTAGAGAGGAGTTCATCTGAAAAAAGTCTAGAGGGTCTAATGGACTGGAAGGTAATCAATGTCAGTAAGTCAATATAAGTCGATCTGAGTTCACAGTGTGATGAGTGGGGGGAAAGGCTCATTGCATCTTAGGTTGAATTAAAAGTAGACATAATCAAGGGCTAGGATAGTACCACTATATTCTGCCTTGTTCAGGTGGACATTATATCCAAATCTAAATGCCACCATTTATGGGATGTAATGAAATACTACTGCATCATGGGGATGCTGAACAGGATGTCTTCAGAAAAACCTGGAAAGGCTTACATGAACTGATGTAAAGTGGAAGTGCGAAGAACCAGGAGAATACTGTGTACACTAGCAGAAATATTATACGATGATCAGCTACGAAGGACTAAATCATTATCAGCAAAGCAAGTCTCCAAGACCACATGACTGTGGATAGCATTGTCAAAGAGGGAATCTGTGTGCAGATCAAAGCATGTCATCTTCCACTATATTTCCTTCATGAGATTTCTTTTGTATGTGTGATATGTGTCTTCTGTAATGAAACATGAGCAATACAGAAATATGTATTAAATGAAAGTATGGGCATAACTATTCACCACCTTGGGGAGGAAGAATGGGGAGGGAGGGAGAAAGTATGAATTTTAAGATTTAAAAAACAATTGTCAAAACTTGGTCTATGTTTAACTGAAAAAAATTTTTTTAATTGGAGATTAAAAAAAATGCTGTCTTTTAAGAAGATCTTTGAGTAGCCTGAGTTGGGTAACCAGGATGGAGGAAAGCCTTGAGATCATGTTATGAATGATAGGATCTGTTGAAAGAATTGGGGATTTTAAATCTAGAGAAGAGATTTCTCAGAAGAACCACAAAACCTGTCTTCAAGTATGTGAAAGCCCATCATGAAGACATGCTATCAGACTTCTGCTTGGTTTCAGAGATTATAGATTTGGGGCAATGGAAAGAAACTGTGGTTCTCAATCTCAGCATAGCATTCTTTGCTGTAACATAATGACCCTTTATGTTGGTTATCAAGAAGGGTGCCCAGATAGTGGGGACCTCCAGACATCAGGGATTTAAGACCGCACTCTCTTCTTCTTCTACCTTCTCTGTCACCTTCCTCTGTCTTATGTATGCAAGATACCCAGTAGAGGAGGTAACTTTGCATTTCTGTGGCTATTGTGACTTTCCCCAAGTCCAGCCAGGTAGAGCAGGTAACTCCTGAAGTTGGGGGTGTGAATTGGGTTATGGGGAAATCTTGGAACCTGGGGCAAGAAATACAGGAAGGATATAAGAGGAGGAGAGAAGATTTGAGGTGGCAGCTCATAAGAGAGAGAGGTTTGGGATCTCTTGCAGTTCAAGATCACATTTGGCATTGACTCATAATTTATAACATTAACTGTAAACTTCAAAGGAAATGAAACTATGGCAGACACCAAAGATGTGAGTTCATGATTTAGGAAATTTTATACAGTAAAACTCACAGCCTACCCTAGAGAACTTCCTCTCATTGGGAGGAAAGTGGGGGAAAATCCCCCTAATGATTAGAGCTATTCTACAACAAAATATTCTGGCTCAAGAGGTGGTGGGGTCTTCCTTTACTCATCAAGATCTTCAGGCAAAAGCTGGATGGCCACTTGCCTGCTGGATTGTAGAAGGACTTACATATAGATGAGATGATTGAGGCTGGCCTTTGAAATCTTGTGTCGTTGAGATTCTGTGGCTGTGGGTACAGCCCCATGGCTACACTCTCTCTGCTGAACAGTACACAGTGGACAGGCTTAATGTCATTACTGTGGGCAGGCAAACTGGACAAAAGTGAATTTGGACACCTGGCTTATTGGGTCTGGCTGTTGACACTGATCACATTAACTGGATAAATGTCAAATATCCAATTCACTTTGTACAGAGAACACAGGCATCTTGTTGTCTACCATGCTCAGTTTCTTTACACACAAATCCCTGCTTATCTGAGCAAGGAAGACAAACCAGAGAAGAAATACCCGTAGTAAATTTTGTGAGCCAGGAACGCTAAGTTTCAGTCCCTCTCTCTATCACTAACTTGTTAGGTGATCTTGGACAAGTCCCCTTCCCTCTTGGGCCTTGGTTTCCTCCTCTTCAATATTAAATGGGGATTATACCAGATGATCTCCAAGGACCCTTCTACTTCAGAATTTGATAATCTATGACTTGACGACATTCTGTCTAGAAAAATCAACCTGAGTTAACTTGTTTGACCATCTGTGCTCATCAAATTAACCAGATGACTGCCAAATGCCTACTTTCATTTATGCCTTGCAAATGCAGCCTCTGTGTGTGGGCAAAAGAAGAAATCAAAGGAAATGAGTGTGGAGAATGGAACTGGTGAGTTTAGGTAAAGCAATCGTTCGATGCTCCGTGTTAGGCACTGGGGGAGATGAGAGGATAAACAAGAACTTGGATTCTAGTAGGGGAAGATAAGATGTGGCCTCAGAGCGATGCAATAAAATGAAAATATAAATGCATAAGAAGAATACGAAGTACCAGTATTAAGTCAGCGGAGGGAGAGATCTCTTCCAGCTGGAATGGAGGACAGGAAAAGCTCCTTGGGAGAGGTGGCATTTGAGCTGGGTCTTGAAGCCTGGACAGAATTTCAATAAGTAAGCAGAGGGATAGGGTGGGGAAGTCGGGTGAAGTATTCCAGGTATGGAGAACAATATTAGCAAAAATGTAGAAACTGGAAAGCATGAGCTATGTTTGGTGAATATATATTGGGTGATGTATTTGTTTGAACTAGGAAGTCTTTCAGTCAGGTAAAAATATTCAGCCTCTGTCACAGGCTGGCTGAAATGGATAGGTATCTTTGCCTATTGGTTGCCATTGATATTTACAGTAGAATAAGTAATGTCTCAGAAATAAGAGGACCTAGGTTCAAATTCAGCCTCTCACGTTAACTACAGTTCCTTAGGCAAGACATTTAACCTCTTTAGACCTCAATTTCTTCATCTGCAAAGTGAGGGAGTTATAAAGCAGCTGGTTGAGTTCCTTTCCAGTTTTAAGTCTTTGAATCTACAAATTCTACATTTGTTTGTTTTTGTTTTTTAAATGAGATATAGAAAAAAAAGTCCTCATTAATTTGACTTCACTCATTTGGAATTTGTGGTTATTCCTCTTATGGAAAAGATTAATCTAGCAAGTAACAGTGCAAATAAAATTGGGATGGAACATGTTTAACCTTCTTAAGAGGATAAATTGAGGGGAATGGTTTAAGAACCATTCACTGGATGCTGTTAACCAAGAATGATATGAAGTTCTTCACCAAAGCAGCCTTGGCATGGTGACTAACAAGAAATGTTTTGTTAGCAGGGAGTTTGTGTGACCAGGTTATCATCATCATCAGTACCTCACTTCTGCCCTCTAACAATCAAGTGGTGAAGCTTGTACAGAGCCTACAAGGTGTAGGCTATGTACAGAAACATAAACTTAGAATTGGTGGGGTATAAGGCAGAGGAGAAGGAGGAAATCTTTTAAAATTAAATTAAATTAAATTTTTATTGATTAAGAAAATTTTTCCATGTTTACATGATTTATGTTCTTTCCCTCTCCTCCTCCCATAGCCTACACACAGTTCTACTGGGTTTAACGTGTGTCATTGATCAAGACTTATTTCCATATTATTGATAGTTGCATTGGTGTGGTCATTTAGAGTCTACATCCCCAATCATATCCCCACTGACCCGTGTGACCAGGCAGTTGTTTTTCTTCTGTGTTTCTACTCTCACAGTTCTTTCTCTGAATGTGGATAGCTTCTTTCTCATAAGTCCCTCAGAATTGTCCTGGATCATTGTGTGGATGCTAGTAGAGAAGTCCATTATATTCAATTG
Source organism: Gracilinanus agilis (assembly GCF_016433145.1). Taxonomy (NCBI): domain Eukaryota; kingdom Metazoa; phylum Chordata; class Mammalia; order Didelphimorphia; family Didelphidae; genus Gracilinanus; species Gracilinanus agilis. The sequence continues at coordinate 242,600,722 of NC_058131.1, forward strand.
TGCCACAGTGTATCCGTCTCTGTGTACAATGTTCTCCTGGTTCTTCTCCTTTCACTCTGCATCAATTGCTCGAGGTCGTTCCAGTTCACATGGAATCCCTCCAGTTCATTATTCCTTTGAGCACAATAGTATTCCATCAACAACAGATACCACAATTTGTTCAGTCATTCCCCAACTGAAGAGCATACCCTCGTTTTCCAGTTTTTTGCCACCACAAAGAACGCGGCTATGAATATTTTTGTATCTCTTTTTCCTTATGATCTTTTTGGGGTATAAACCTAGCAGTGGTATGGCTTTTAAAGCCTTTTGGGCATAGTAGGAGGAGGAAATCTTAAATCATTTTTAGTCCAACATCTTCATTTTGCAGAGGCTGTCCAGAAGACATGTAGGATTCATAAATATCAAAGCTGGATGATCTCTGGGGTCTCTTTGAGCTCTGACGTCTGTGTTCACGGGGTCATAGATTTAGAGCTGGTGGGATCCTTAGAGGGGGCATCTAGCTAATCAGTTAAAAATGATTTATGAAGTATGTAATTTGTGTCAGGCACTGTGCTAAGATGCAAAGAAAGAACAGAAACAAGAAGCTTAAATTCTAAAGGGATGGCCAGTTCCTTCATTTTACAGATGGGAACACTGAGGACCAAAGAGGGAAAATGTTCAGTCACTTTTCTGAGGTCACAAAAGTAGCAAGGTTTCCAGCTGGGATTTGGTGGCCTTAAGCTAGTTAGTCACTCTACCCTTGGCCAAACTGGTACCCAGACAACAGACACACAGTCTGTCACTGACCCGCAGGAAGCTTGGAGAGACCTGCCAAAGCTTATCCTATGCCACCTTAACCTTCAAGGGCTCTGGGTAACCACCATGTTAGGGTGAGGTAATAGTGTAGGAAATCAGTAGAAGGGTCTTCATCAATATGGATTCATGTCATTATTTATTTCATGGTCAGATGTCTTATTTCTAGGACTCTGCTAACAAAGGAGGGTTCCACGAGGACGGGGAAATGCCACACGCTTCTTTTGCAACCTTCCCTGATCCAGCTAGCACAGGGCTGAGTGCACAGGAGAGATTCATCTGATGCCACTGGATTGAGTAGAAAGCAGATGTGGGAGTGGACCACTTTGCCTGCTCATCTCAGAACCTGCCAAAAAAGAAAGAAAAAAAGAAAAATGGTGCCAGGTCAGAAATGCCTGGCACTGGACCTCAAAGTCCTGAGTTCATCTACTTTGAAATCCAAGCACACACAGCATGTGGCCAGGCCCAGAGAAGACTGGCTTTGTTCTATTCTCTCCTGCACATTCTGCTGATCCTTCCAAACTCCTCAGCCTTTCCGGAAGCAAAGCGTCTGCCGTCCTCGTCCACCTTTTTTCTTGCAGAGGACCTGCTGAGGCATTCAAAACATTCCTTCTACCCAGGGGATCTGTCATCTCCCTTTCACAGCTCTAGCTCGAATCCAGGCTCAGAGATAAACCATAACTCTTAAAAAAACCAAGGTGGCCCATTATTTGTGCTCGAAACCACCTCTGGATCTCAACTTGAGTGTTGGCTTGATAGACCCCGGCTGTCATGCAGCGCACTGTGTCAAGTAACTATCGGTGGGTTGACTTTTGTAACAAGCAAGCTGGGACCCATCAGACAGAGTCACATAAACTCTTTCCCGGGACGCCGGATCCCACCAAAGCCTCCGTGAGAGTGATATTTATAAAAGCAGGAGTCATGTTTTAACACAGAGGTATGCTTATCCCCGTGGTGCACTTTGTATTTTGACCCAAGTTAAAATGTCAAAATGTACAGATGTATTGGTAATTTCTAAGGTTTTGCTCTATCTCAGATGTCTCCATTTTGACCTAAGCAACTGGAATTATATTTTTTTTAAAGTAATCTCAAGCCAAAAATTGAAATCTCAGCACCATTTATATAATAGTGCCTAATAAATATTTGTTGGATTGGACTTTAAGAAGAAATATATAGAGGGCGGTTAGATGGCACAGCGAAAAAAGACCAAGCCAAGAGACGGGAGGGGCTGTGTTTGAATTTGGTCCTAGAGTTGTTACTAAGACAAAGAGTCAGAGTTTAAAAAAAAGAAAGAAAGAAAAATAGGATTCGTAGCATAGAGAATGGAGCTGAGAGTAAAGAACAATGAATTTTGGGTCTAGCTCAACTCTTGACTTTCCATTTACTAGGTGGGTGGCATTCGGCAAGTCCTTTTTACTTGATGAACCTCAGTTTTATTATTTATAAAATGGAGTTAATAATCCCTTCCTTGCCTACTTTATAGGGCCATTGTGAGGATCAAGTGAGAGAAAGGATGTAAAGTGCTCTGTAAACAGTAGAAGGCTACAGAGATGTCAGCTATAGAAAACTTTGTGGCAGGTGTAGGTAGCACAAAATCAGACCAGGATGGAATATTATAGCTCTAAAAAGGTTGAATTCCACTGGTCCCAAAAGTGGGACAGAAGGCAAAAGGGTGAAATGGAAAGATTCATACCAAAAGACGCAGGTTCAAAACCAGGTTCTGTTACTCATTATCTGTGACAATAAATGACCAACTCTCTCTTTTTTGAACCTCAGTTTCTTCATCTGTAAAATCGAAATGGGGGTGGATTAGATCTCTAAAGCCTCATCCAGCTCCAAATTTGATAAGCCTATATTACATCTCCTTTAGAAGAAAAAATGTGAGAGGCAGCTTGGTGGTTCACTGGATAAAGAGTCAGGCCTGGAGATGGGAGGACCTGGGTTCAAATCTGACCTCAGACATTTCCTAGCTGTGTCACCCAGGGCAAGTCAACTTAACCCCTACTGCCTAACCTTGACCACTTTTCTGCCTTAGAACCAGGATTTAGGATCTATTCTAAGGGGAAAGATGAGAGTTAAAAAAAAAAAAGAAGAAAAATGTGGGCTCTTGCATGAATGAAAAAAACAGTTTTTTGAACCAAAATCAAACAACCTCACCCACCGACCATCTAATCCAGATAGGGCTGCTTTCCTCAGGATCTCGTGTCTCCCCCTCATTAAAAAGAAATCAAAACCTTTGGCCATAGCTCCATGGAAACATTCTCTTGTGCATGAAGGCCTATTAAGAACAGCAGCACTAAACAAATCGTGGCATATAATTGTGATGGAATACTACCACGCCATTAGAAATGATGAGCAGGTTAATTTTAGAAAAACATGGTACATGAAATTATGAAGAGCAAAACAAGCAGAACCAAGAGAAAATTGTATACAGCCACAGAAATCATGTGTGAAGAATAACTTCCATAGCCTACCTCCAGAGAAAGAACTGCTAAATAGAAATCAGTAAAACATAGCTTTATATATAAATATACACATAAATGAAGGCTTCCCTAATGAGGGGATGGAGGGAGGGAGTTACCTGGGTATTTTAATGTAACAAACAAACCAACAAATAAATTTAATTTTTAAAAGCATTTCTTAAAAAAGAATAGCAGTACAATAATGAACTCACTTAGGAAGAGATAAAGTTGGTTTTGCTACAAGCATAGTTATTGGCAATTCAGAAATTGATTTTTATTTCAACTGTCTCTCTAATTTTGACCAGGTAAGTAAAAGAGCAGAGCTTAAGTGGATAGAGGGCAGGCCTTCAAGCCAGGACTACCCGAGTTCCAGTCCTATCTCTGATCCATACCAGCATGAGAAAGTCACTGAAGCTCCACTGCCCCACGCAACATTAAGACCATACATTCCAGAGAAATTGTCTATCTGCATGGTGTAGGGAATTTCCATGCCAGAATGCCCACTGATGAAATCAGAGGTTCAGATCCCTACTTCACAAAGTAAAATGTAAATGAATTATTACAAAAGATAAACTGGACAAGGGTGATTGCAAGAAAATGAAAAGCTTCTGCCAATAAATGGCTGAGGCAAGGCTTGAACTTGGGTCTTCTTGATGTGAAGCTCAGTGCTTTCTTCACAGAACCCCGTAGCTATTTTAAAATAAACATCTAGATCTCAAGCTCTGGTTGGGACATGAAGAAACCTAGAAGCTTACTTCTACTCTATCATTAAATTATGTGAAATCTGGCCTCAAATACTTTCTGGCTGTGTGACCCTGGGCAAGTCACTTAACCACCATTGCCCAGCCCTTATTGTTCTTCTGCCATGGAACTAGCATATAGTATTGATTCTCAGAAGGAAGATAAGAGTGTTTTAAAAATTGTTACGTGACCTTGGACAAGTACTTAGTGTCTCTCTAGCTCAGTCCCCCCTATGCGCCTCCTCCCTACCTCACAGGTATATTTTGAGGATTAATTAAATGAATGAGATACAGAAAGTGCTATGGCATGCACTTTGCATGCAGGAGGGCTCATTATTACAGTCAGTGATAGAAGACCTCAGATGCCTGTAAGTTTTTCTGTCCTCACCTGTCTTTCAGGACAAATTATAGCCTCGTCACTGATCTGCCCCTGCCACCTTGGAAGCCTCTCTGTCCCCAGATGCTCTCTGAAGTTGTCCTACTGGACCATCTTTCTTCTAGTGACCCAACAATTTCTCCTTGGGACCCATTCCAGAGTCTCTGTGGCACCTGGAAAGGAAGAGAAAAGGGGTTTGAACCTACTCCTCAATGACTTCTTCCAGTGTGAACTCCTGGAAGGGCAGACAGTTGAGGCAAGCTCAGTTACTTTTTCTTTTTAACCCTTTCTTCTGCCTTAGAATTAATACTGTGTGTTCCAAGGCAGAAGAGCAGTAAGTGCTAGGCAATGGGAGTGAAGTGACTTGTCCAGGTCACACTGAGGTCAGATTTGAACCCTGGATCTCCCATCTCTACGCATGACTCTCAGTACACCCCCCCCCCCCCCCCAGCCACCTCGCTGCCCCCTCAGAGCATCTTTTCCAAGCAGGACATTAGCCTTCTTCAGTGTGGTGCTTAATCAGTTAGCTCTTTAGGCAGCTGACTTAAGCAAAGCTGTCACAGGCAGGAGAGTCACCTTTGCATCTTGCCTCTGCTAATAAGGTGCACCTGAGCCGCTCCCGTGAACTCCATGGGCTCTTCAGTTGCATTCTGGGTAGGTCACTGCTTGAAGGGAGGGAGGACCTTCCTCTGGCTCTGGTGGGAGGCACGGCTCAGGCTGGACAGCTCACGGCACAGTGCAGAATCTTCTGGGGCAGCCACAGGAAGCAGAGGTGCCAGGATCCTCAGGGATAAGCTAGTCCAGCCCCTTGATTTTACTAATGAGGAAGCCTTCCCCCCCCTCTCCCCCCCGCTGACATTTCCAACTCGTATAATCAAGGAAATGGGAGATACAGTGTGTCTTGGTGGGTAAAGAGCTGGCCTTGGCATTAAGATAATTCTGGGTTCGAGTCCCTGTTCTGACACTTACTCTCTGGAAGTTCCAGGCAATGTTCAAGGCTACAGAGCAGCTATTCTGTAATGCTAGTGGAAGTTTCCTCACTGGAAGTTCCTTGTAGCAACAAAAATCACAGATTTGGTTTATCCTCCACCCTCCGCCCCCAGTGATGTGACTAAGGGATAAAGTCAAATGAAATAAAATTAAACAATTGAAGGCATAGAATGATGAGAACCAAAGTTGACTTTTTAATAGGGCTACATTAAGTTACATCCAGTTACTTTGCAACTATTCCATTAATTAGCACTGGCACATAATGTATTTTTTTGTAGAGCATTTAGCAAACTAAAGCACAATAAAAATGTTATCTTTTACTGCCATGTCAAGGATGGTCAAAATAACTCTATGAAGTGTTACTGCAAGTACTATCATTATTGAATTCGAGCTAGAGTGGACCTTTTAGACCATCTACTCCAACCCTGTCAATTGACAGATGAAGAAATAGGTCATGGAGGGGCAGCTGGGTGGCTTGGTGGCCAGGCCTGGAGATGGGAA
>NC_058131.1:242609572-242619651 GCF_016433145.1 Gracilinanus agilis
AAGAAAGAAAGAAAGAAAGAAAGAAAGAAAGAAAGAAAGAGAGAAAGAAGGAAAGGAAGGAAGGAAGGAAGGAAGAACTAGGTAATGAGAGGTTAAATGACTTACCTAAGCTCACATAGCTATAAGGAGAGGAGCTGGGATTTGAACCCAGATCCTTTAGCTTTAGACCAGGGCTTTTCTACTTTACCAGGAGGAGAGTGAAACTCAGCCCAATAACAGGTTTGGTCAACAGGCATAGAATTAGTAAGCAAGTCCCCTAGTTTTTCTTGATCAGTTAAGTCAAGAGCATAGGATAAGAAATGGACATTTTACTGGCAAGGCCAGAAAACTTGGCCATTTTCCTTCCAATTGACACGGCACATTAAGACCTAATTATATCACCAGGCTACTGCAAACCCAAATGAATTAAAACCAGCAAAGTGGCTTTGAACCCTTTCGATGAAAGGTGACTGATAATTGCAAAGCACTTTTAGAAAGAGGCTTTTAAAACACAATTGCCCTCTATTAATCTGAGCTCCAACAGACCCCGAGTTCATGAACAGTTAAAGCCATTTACTAAACATGGTTTTTGTTGTGTTTTCCCCCTTCTCTGTGCTGTCCATGCCTCGCTACAACCATTCCCATAAAGGTGGGGTGAAAACAGCTGCGTCTGTTAGAGCGTATTTTCCTACTCTGTATCTTACCTCGCTGGACGCGATCTGCCCCGGACTCCGGGACAGAACAAGCCGCCAAAAGCAAATGTATTTTAACTACTATTTCAGAGGAAGGGAGGAAAGAGAACCTTCACCCAGAACAATGACAGCAAGTATTTTTTAAAACTTCTTAATAATAAAGAGCAAGTCGCCTCCTCGCTGCTTCTCTCCCCACCCCGATTCTCACTATTAAAGCAATGTGGGCTACTGCGTTTAAAGCCAGAGGTTTAGGTTTCGATCCCGGCTCCTTAAGTTCTGTGCTTATCTTGGGAGGGTCTCAGCTTATTTGGGCGGCAGTTTCTTCATCTATAAAATGAAGGGGCCCACCTAGCTCAGAATCCTATGAGCCTGTGGGCTTAATATAAGGAATAAATACATAAATAACAATAATATGTAGTTTTAATGTAAGTAATAAATAACCAATACTACATTTAAGTAATAATTAAATAAATAATGATATGTTTTATATAATCCTGTGGGTTTAATAAAAGTTATAATTAAATAAATAGCAAAAATATATTACATATGAACCTGTGGGCTTAATGTAAGTAATAAATGCATAATAATAATATATTATATATGACCCAGTAGGTTTAGTGTTAGTAATAAATAATTAATAATACACTATAGATGATCCTCTGTAATATAAGTAATAATAATATATATGATCCTGTTGGCTAAAATGTTATAATTAAATAATAATATGTTATATAATCTTGTGGGTTTAATTTTAGTAATAAATAATATTATTATATAGATGACCTTGTGGTTTTAATCTAAGTAATAATTAAATAAATAACAATAATATATGATGCTGTGGGTTAATATGTTATAATTAAACAATATATTATATAATTCTGTGGGTTTAATTTTAATAATAAATAAATAAATATTATTATATAGATGAACTTGTGATTTTGATATAAGTAATAAATAAATAGCAATAATATATGATCCTGTGGGTTAATATGTTATAACTAACTAATATATAATCCTGTGGGTTTACTTTTAGTAACAAATAAATAAATAAATAATGATATTATGTAGTTGATCTGATGGCTTTAATGTCAATAATAAACAAATAGCAATACTATATATATATGTTTCTATGGGTTTAATGTAAGTAATAATACAATAATATATTACATATGATCCTGTGAGTTTGACACCATCGATAATTAAATAAATAATATATAACACATTATATATTTGATTAGTTATAAAATAATATAAATTCTAATGTATAATGATAAATAAGCAATAAATGAAAATTTGCTCCCCATTGTCCACTAAAAAGATGATTACCGTTATTACTATCCATATCTTACACATAAGAACCCTGAGACATTCATCCAAGGCGGTAAAGCTCTAAGCGGCGTATCCACCATTTCAGCCTAACTCACGTGACTCTTTCTGTGATCACGTGCTACTGCCCAGACAATCTTTATCCTTTTTTCCTTTTACTCCCTGATCTGCATTAGGAGGTAGGGCAGGATGATTATTTCCATTTTGTGAAAGAGAAAACAGAGGCTTAAAGACCTAAAGTTAATGTGCTCATGGCTGAACAGTTAATAAGTAAAAGAACCCAGAAAAGCGCACAGGTCTGAGAAATATCAGCATAATTTTCAAAGGGTATAGAAGTGACGTTGCATGCCCCCTTTTCACTTAGCAAGTAACTCCTTCCTACCAATAGCTGGGTAGGTACCAGAAGGATAATATAAAATAGCTTTTTCCAGGGGCCCAAAATGGCAACAGTATTTTATCATAAAAATGCAACATAACTGTCACTTTAACAACTACTGAGAATTTAAGAATCCACTATTCCACCATAAAGGGAAGGGTCAGACTGCATGAGGCTCTTGTAGCTAGAAACTCATCAAAACTAGACAGTAAAAAAAAAAAAAAAAAAAAAAAAAAAAAAAGAAACTCCGAAAGTCCATAATCCCGCTACCGTCAGGATGGAACATAAGGAGCGGTGAAAGCAACTCAGTGAAATTCTGGAAAGCACAGGCATTATTCTAGGAAAGGCATGGACACAGTTCATGGCTTTGACTCAGTGATCCCATAATGAGGGAGACACTTCACAGGAGGTCAGTTATAGAAAGGATGGTCCCAGATACGCTGAGCAGACAGTTCAATCCTCCCTCTGTAGCATCTCTACTCGGGTGCTCATCACCTCTTCCCTAGACTATGGCAGTCATTCATTTGTGATCTATTATGTCCAAATCTGCATGACCCCATTTGGGGTTTTCTTGGTAAAGATATTGGAGTGGTTTTCTATTTCCTTCTCCAGCTCATTTTACAGATGTGGAAACTGAGGCAGACAAGTGAAGTGACTTGCCCAGGTCACAGATAGTGTGTGTCTGAGGTGGGATTTTAACTCAGAAAGTCGAGTCTTTCTGTCTTCAGTCCCAGCATTTTAACCACTGTACCATTCTGCTGCCCAAGACTATGACAAGGACCTCCTAATTAGACTCCTTGCCTCCAGTTGTTCTCTTCTTAAAGTTATCCCCCATTAGGCTGCCACACGAATATGCCTAAAATATAGAACAATCCATGTAAGCTTCCATCTACCTCCCACTTAGAAATCGTTAATGGTCCCCATTGCCTCTAGGAGGAAATTAAAAAATAAAAATCTTTAGCCTAATATTTTTAAAAGTTCTCCACAATCTGTCTCTCCCTTAACTTTTTATTTCTATGTCATTTTTTCCCCTTTTATATACTCTATTCCAGTCATACTGACCGACTAGCTATTCCCCTTAAATTTTTTTTTTGTCTTTGTATCCCTGGTATTGAGCACATAGTGGGTGCTTAATATTTGTTGCATTGAATGAATGTAGCATATTCTTGCACTGTAAAAAATTATAGATATGGGGAAGTCGGAGAAACTTGGAAAGAGATATATATGAGGTGATAAAGAGTGAAGAAAGCAGAAACAAGAGAACAAAATAAAAATAATTACAGTAACACCAATGGAAACAAAGCTAAAAGGCAGTTGGACCCAGATGAATTTCATTGAACGTTCTTGGCTCCAGAAGATAGAAGACATTCCTACAGCCCTCATACATTTAATTAGAGAAGCAAGTGAGGTACTACATGTGTGGAATGCTACATACCCATCTGGGACAGTTGTTTTGGCAGACAGTTTTCTTTATTTTTCTTCGTTATAGAGAAAGAGTCAATGTAAGGGGATGGCATATATTTATAAGTGACCAATATAGAAGAAGGAATGGGATCGGTTGATGGATGTGTTGATTAACTTTTCTAAATTACTTCCTCTCTCTTTTTAATCTTTGTTGTAAGAGATGGTTCTGTGGAGAAGAATGGCAAGAGGAATATATTTGGAAATGAAGGTGATACCAAAAGATAGCATTACAAATTCTGTATGCATATATACAGTGTCCCAAACATCTTGTATCTAGAAATATATCAGCAGTTCTAAATCTTCTTTTTGTCTTGGATTCCTTTAACTGTCTGATGAAACCTTTGGCCCCTTTCTCAGAATATTTCTAAATGTATAAAATAAAATATAAAGGAAACTGTTACATTGAAACACAGTTAAACATTTTTTTTAAAGTTCATGAGCTGAAGATTAAGAAATCTTCATATATATAAATATATTTATATGGATGCATATATTATGTACTTTATATGTTGTGTATAATATATTTAAATATATTTAAGAGCATTGGACTGGGAGTCAAGAGACCCGGCTCTGCCATTAACCATGTGATCTTAGGGAAGTCATTTCTCCTCACTGAAAGTTTCTACAACTGAAAAATGAGAAGGATATTCTAGGTCAGTGCGGTCAAACTCAGTTAGAAGGCATGTGTTGCTTAGAAAATCACAAATTAACATCCTCTATGTTTTATTGTGTTTTTCTTTATTTTGTTAAATACTTACCACTTACATTTTTATCTGGTTTTTACCCTGGTCACATTGGGTAGGAGTTTGAGATCTCTGGTCAAGGTGATTGATCCCCAGGGTTGCTTTCAGATCAAACAATGCAAGCTTCTCTAATTCTGTGATATATATGATAACAATTTATAAAAATCCAATTTATTGGGGGCAGCTGGGTAGCTCAGTGGAGTGAGAGTCAGGCCTAGAGACAGGAGGTCCTAGGTTCAAACCCGGCCTCAGCCACTTCCCAGCTGTGTGACCCTGGGCAAGTCACTTGACCCCCATTGCCCACCCTTACCAATCTTCCACCTATGAGACAATACACCGAAGTACAAGGGTTTAAAAAAAAAATCCAATTTATTGGGGACAGATGGGTAGCTCAGTGGAGTGAGAGTCAGGCCTAGAGACAGGAGGTCCTAGGTTCAAATCCGGCCTCAGCCACTTCCCAGCTGTGTGACTCTGGTCAAGTCACTTGACCCCCATTGCCCACCCTTACCACTCTTCCACCTATGAGACAATACACCGAAGTACAAGGGTTTAAAAAAAAATCCAATTTATTTGTAACCTTTCGAGTTGTCACCTACTCCATGAAGTGATATGCCAATATATATTTAAAAATACCAAAATATGTAATCTTTTCATGGAAATAAAATGGAAATGTTTTTTTTATCTATAATAGGGGTAAAAAAATGGAAAATGTTCATTTTCTATAATAGGGGTAAAAAAAATCTAGGTCAGTTTCATTGCAGTAATTCAACATGGCATGGAATGGTCCCTTGCTTCTTGGTTCTATTGGGACCTGTCATGTTGGAAGGGCTTTGAGTATGGACCCAGCAATAGATTGTGGGTCTGTTGTCCAAGGGCCAGCTCTGGAGTGGGAAGAGACTCATCGTCAGAAAACTGCTACCGGGGAAGGATATTTTTGGTCACAGCATTTTGTAGTCACTAAGCTGAGGAGACGATAGGTTTTGTCGGCATCTAAGTCCAGTATCCTCTTCACTATACTATATGGACCTTAAATGACATAACATGAAATAGGATAGCTGGAAAGATCCCTTAAAATATGGGATTTAATCTAACCCTCTCATTTTTGTAGACTAAAAGAGGGAGACCCAGAGAATGGAATTAACTTTCCCAAGGCCACAGAATTAAGAGCTAGGCTTCTTGGCTGTGTGACCCTGGGTAAGTCACTTAACTCCTACTGCCTAGCTCTTACTGCTCTTCTGACTTGAACCAATACACAGTATTGATTCCAAAATGGAAGGTAAGGGTTAAAAAAAAAGTCAAGACTCAACCAGAATGTCAAAGAAGTGGGGAATTCAAATTAATATCTCAAGGGACTCTTCCTTTAGGTTGGCACAAGGGCTGATGGGAGAGGATTGTCGGTCCCTGACCCTCAGGTGTGGTACATAGCAGTTGTGCACCTCGGTGTGAACCCAGGGGCTTCTCTCGGAAAAAGGGCAGAGCCAACGGGCTGTCTGAACAGAGAAAAGGAGCCTGATTGTGTGGTTCAGGTCACTGCCATCTGCTCGGGGCTTCAGCTTTTCCAATTGGCCCGTCAGCATGCATCCAGTTAACAGGAATGTAATTTATGAAATGTGATTAAGCTACATAAAGCTGATGGAAGAAAGGAAAACCCGTTGAAAAGTAGAACTGTGGCTAATGGCTAATTTACCAAGTTAAATAGCAATGCTGCTTAAAATATTTATGTTTCAATTACTTAAAAAGAGATTTCTTAAGTTTTCTTATCTCTGCAAAATGGGCTGAGGTTAAAACAAAGAATTTTATTTTTTTATAATCATGTGGGGAAAAGGTTGAAATCATCTCAAGTTACAGTTTCTCTTTCTGCTCTGCAAATGAAATAATTCCATTATCAGTCTCCATTTGGGTAAAAATCTATAGGCAAAGTTCCCAACCCAGATAGCACAAAACTGCTGAGACCCTAAAATACAAAAATAGATGTTTATCCCAGAGCTAAATCCATTGTTTCTTTTAGTGAAATGTAAGCTGTGGTGATGTAACTGGTCCCTTGGCTGCAATTAGAACGAGTTCGCCCTCTTGCCATTCTGGGAGAAACCCAAGAATGTCCTTTCCCCACTTAAATTTAAGCAATTACATCATACCTGATAAACCAGGGGTCAAGATCAATAGCATGTTGCACTGGGAAAGTCACCGACCTATGAGTCAGGAGTCAAAGGCTGAGGGGGCAGCTGGGTGGCCCAGAGGACTGAGAGCCAGACCTAGAGATGGGAGAACCTGGGGTTCAAATCTGGCCTCAGACACTTCCTAGCTGTGTGACCCTGGGCAAGTCACTTAACCCCCATTGCCTAGCCCTTACTGCTCTTCTGCCATAAAACCAATAGCCAGTATTGATTCCAGGATGAAAGTTTACAAAGTCAAAGGCAGAGTCTTAGCTCTGCCATTTTCTAGCTACAGGATTGACAAGCAGGTCACTTCTTGTCTGGGATCCCTCATTTCAAAGGAACGTTTGGAATCGGTGCACTCCAAATAAAGTCCCTTCCAGTTCTGACACTGTGTGTCCACTCCGAGGTCCATTTCGAAGTCTGAAATTCTATGATCTCTGTTATAAAGACAGCTCTGACTCTGTAAGTCCAGCCTTCCCATGCTTAGCAGGTCACTTAGCCTCTGAGTCTTAATTTCCTTATCTGTAAAATGGACATCATAATTCTCGTGTTGCCTCACCTCAGGAGAATTTTAGGTGAGGAAAGAGCATTGAAAATTAAAAGGCGTCATTCAAAAGAGGGCTGTTATTGTTAATAAAATGAGATGATATTTGTAAAGCGATTTCCAAACTTTAAAGCATCATAAAATTGCTCTTATTATTGTTAGTCCCCCCCAATACCAAAAACTCTAAGAAAATCACAAAGATGGCTTCTGACCTTTTCTAAGCCATGTTCATAGGAGGGGAGGGAGAGGGAATAAACCATTAAATGGTTTTACCAAGTGACTATGCCAAGCCCAGCCAAAAGGCAGCCTTTGTGAGAAACTCAAAAGAAGGAGGAAATGGTCCCTGCCCTCACAGAAGTTACAATTTACTTGGGGACACATGACAGAGACATATGATTTGGTACAAAATTGTGCAAAATTAAGAAAAGCAGGTTGGTTATAGGAAGGAGCCCTGGATTATGAGGCAAATAATAATAATAATTTTTTAAAACTCTTACCTACTGTCTTAGAGTCTCTTCTAAGTATCAGTTCCAAAGCATAAAAGAGGTAACAGGGTTAAGTGACTTGCTCAGGGTCACATAGCCTTGAAGTGTTTGAATTCAGATTTGAACTCAGGACCTCCCATCTCCAGACCTTGCTCTCTATCTACTGAACCATGCACTTGCCCCATGAGTCAAAGAATTCTAGAAATTTCAACAAGTTAGAAGGGAGTTCTCAGGACAATTCATCATATCATAGATTTTGAAAATTTTATTTCTGGCAATTTGAAAATTTATTTCTGTTGGGAAAAATTTCCCAATAATCAGAACTATCTAAAACTGGAGCAGGTTCTCTCAGGATCATTGATCTTAGATTTCAAGCTCAAATGGACATTAAAGTTCAGCTAGCCCAACTCTCATCCAGTCCAATTCTCTTTTTATATATTAAAGAACCGAGTGAGGCACAAAGGCATTAAATGATTTGCTAACGGTGGCAATTTAAGGGGGAAAGTTAGGATGTGAACCCAGGTTCTCTGACCTCAAATCCATTGTTCTTTCCAGTCCCCCATCTAGTTCAACCCGGGCTTAAACAGGAAATGCTCTACCCTCCACCACACACCTGCAAGAGCCAACTCTGAGGACTTGAAAGAATTGATTGTTAAATTTTCAGTGGGAGCATTTACACTTCCAAAATTAGTAAATGCTACAAATGAGACTTTGATGAATTAGTTTTATTAGTCGATTGCTTAGACTTAAGACAGTGATGGAGAAAATGTTAGCGGAACATATTAAGCTTAAAAGTATGTCATGGAGCAATGGTTTGAGAGTCAAGCCTGGAAATGGAGGGAGGGATGTCCTACATTCAAATCTAGCTTCAGACACTTCCTAGTCGTGTGACCCTGGGCAAGTCACTTACCCCTAATTACCTAGCCTTTATTGCTCTTCTTTCTTAGAACTGATACTGAGACAGAGGTAAAGGTTAAAAAAAAAAGCCATAGCTCCCCTTCTTGATGGACTTCTTAATCAGTGACCAAGCACTTATTAAGTACCTACTATGTGCCAGTCACTTTGCCACGTGTTGGGGATATAAAGAAAGAAAATAGTCCTTGGACTCGAGGAGTTCACAGCCTAACAAGGAAGATGACATGAAAACTATGTAAGAACAGGACACACAGAGGGAAAACTGGGGGTCTCAGAAAGAAGGGGCCAAGATTAAGCTCCATTCAAACTCTGACACTGTATGTGCTATGTTCTAAGTGCTTTCCAGCTTCCTAAGTCTTTAAGTGGATTTACTTCTTATCTGCAGAAATGCTGAATACATAATTGATCATTAATAAGAGAAATCCAGGGATCTAGGCTCAGAACTGATTAGCAATCCCAAGAAGCACCATCTGAAGCTCTGGGCCTCTTTCTCCCGGCATGCCAGGGTCTTTCCTTAACTAGATAGAAAAAAGTTCTGATACAACAAAACCCAACAGAAAGACAAATGAAGATGTGTCTGCGTATGTAAAGCAGTCCCCAGCATTCTTCACTAACTGAAAGGAATATAATGAAGGCGTCGTTGCTTGGAGGGGAACATTTTTTTTCCTGCCAAGGGACAGATTTACAAAGAATGATATTTACATTCTCCTGCAACCTGTAATTTTCTCATTTATCATCTGTCAGGGCCCAGAGACCTTCCACTGCACATGGAATGTTTGCATATGTCTAATGATCCCTTTTTACCAAACAAATGTCACCGTCTCAACAAGGAAATTAGTTAATATTGCTGAGGCTGCTAATTTGATACCATTAATGTCACACTGTGCACATCAACGTGTGTAGAGATCTCACGGCATCTTCTATCATAACCAGGCTCTGCTTTTTGCAAATTTGTTTTCCCGCCGAGTTCTTCCCAGAAAAGACAAAACCATAAAAGCCCATCATAGGCAAGGCAGTTTCATAACAAGATTAGAAGGGATTGCAGATCTCGCTGGCACTCTTGAAGTGTAAATGGAAACTCATCTTTCCGTAGAGACTCTGCCTCGTTCTTGGCCTAAATCTGCATTGTTGTCCTGATGAGACAACTTGGCTTACTGGGATTTGTCCATTTTCTTTCTATTTCCGAATGCTGCCAGAGTCATCTTCCTAATGACCTACTCTGATCCCATTGCTACTATCCTGCTCAAACATCTTCTATGGCTCCCCATTTCTTCTCTCTCTCCTCTCCTCTCCCTTCCTCTCCCCTTCCTTCCCCTCCCCTTTTTCTCTTCCCTCCCCTCCCCTTTTTCCCTCCCCTCCTATTTTTCCTTCCCTTCTCCTTCCCTTCCCTTCCCTTCCC
>NC_058131.1:242622546-242656960 GCF_016433145.1 Gracilinanus agilis
TATATATATATATATATATAAAACTAGGGGTAAAAAAAGAGGATAATACTAAGACAAATGGGAAAAGAACTGTGATGGGGTAATTTTATATTTCATAAAGAAGTGCATAGGGGGAGAGGGGAAAGACCAACACAATGGAAGGGTGAGAGAGGTTGGAAACAGTCTCCAAGAAAATTTTAATCATCACAGTGGGAAGGGTCAGAAAGGTTCAAATGGAAGGAAAACATCCAACTCCAAATTCGATCATCATCATCATCAACATCAATATCAACATCATCATCTAACTGTTCATCTTTTCCTCGCCCAGGAAAGATTTTTGCTGGGTGGCCTGACCTAATAGCATACTATGCAGAGCACTGAATGAGAGCCGAAAAGACCTAAACTCTAGGCTTGAGTGCCACTATGTGTCCTTTGGGGGTAAAAAGAAAGTCTTCTTTTTCCTGGACTCAATTTCCTCATGTATGAGTGAAGCTTAATGGACTGTGCATCAAGTTAATCAATTTAATCAAAGAATAAACCAGGTGTAAACAAGAAAAAAAGTTTCTACATGTAACAAATAAACATTTTTAAAAGAATGCTATTATACACAGTTCTGCCATCTTTGAATATCTTGTTTTGTTTTGTTTTCAATAACAACTTTAAGATAAAGTCACCAACAATGGATATGTTCAATTAAAGGATATGATTATTTTAATAATTTTTGCTGCTTCCTGCCAGATCACTGTCCAAAATTTATAAGTTTGCAATTCTACCAGCAATGAATGTGTATCCATTTCCCTATGAGTCCACCAGTTTTGTTTCATTGAAATCAGGATGACCAAGCTGAGGCCTGAAGAAGGGTTGAGAAAATGTACCTTCCTCCCTTCTTTGATGAGGTAAGAGACTATGGGTGGAGAATATGTAATATACTCTCAGACATGTTTGATATATTGGCTAATTTTGTTGATTTTGCTAACTTAAAACTTTTTTGTTTTAAGAGATGACATACCAACCAGAGGATGAGTACAACCTTTGGCTTAGTTTGCCAGAAAACATCTTTCTTGAAGGGAATTGTGCAAATCCTAGGTGAAATACAGGTGAAATATAAAATATCTGTTCAGCAAATGCTTATATTCAGATAGTTTTAAATCTCAGTGAAAGTTATTAATGCCACTTTTATACTTTGGGTTTTTCTGACTTATGAATGCTTATGAAAGTTTTTTGTATTTAACTTGTTTTTTTGTATAGGAAATAAATACCTGCCTTATGCCTGATTGGGAAAAAAAGAACTTAAAGGGCCATTAGATATCCCATAGTCTCTTATTCAACATTTCAGAGAAATGATTTCATCTACCATCTCACTTAGTAAGGACTAGGACTAAAACTTAGGACCCATGACTTGTTATTGAGGTATGTGCAACATATTGGGTTGGTACAAAATACTACATGCCCAGGGCACATAAAACTCCCTAATGCCCAACCCTCCTTGGAAATCATAACCAATTTAAGATATGGGAACAGATCCAGGAGGAATTTTAAGGATCTAATCTCAGTATTTGTGGAAGGCTTTTCTTTGACAACCTCATAAATTAGAAATGCAACATGGGCATTGGAAACTTTGGGTGACTGATACATATGTAACTGTCTTCCCAACTGGTGCATTACTGTATCTCAACTGCTACTCTCCCTTCCTTTGGAAACCCCAGGGGCAAGGACCCTGTCTTCATTGTGTCTCTGTGGCGCCAAGTGCCCTGTCAGAGTCTAATAAATAATTAATGATGATGAAGAACACAGCCCAAAAGGAGTCTATTCACTTTAGAATTGTGTCCCACTTGTTCCAGAAGGGATTTCCTTAAGTGCATTTTAGTATTTTTTTTCAGTCTACCAGAGTTTAAATTAAAGTTGGAGAAAGCTTTGGGTTTGCTGAGAGCCATTCAATAGGAAAATAAAAAAATATGTTTACTGCAAAGGCTTTGTGAAAGTTGCATAAAAATTAGTGACATTTAAAACATTTCACACACACACACACACACACACACACACACACACACTCACTCACACACTCAAAGCCTCAAATAAGACTGAAGAAGTCTGGGTTCTAATACTGACTCTGCCAGGGAATTGTTATGTGACTTTGCTTTGGGGACCAAGTAAGGAGTGAAAGGGTGCTTGTCTGTAATCCCTACTCCTGTGGGAGACAGAGAGAGGGGCTGAAACTAGTGAATCAGTTGAGTTTGAGAGTTCTGAGCTACAGTGGAGCTTCTAGAATCATCAATATAATGAGGCACCAAGAGCAGGAAGCCATCAGGTTGCCTAGATCTAGGGAGGCAAACTAGCCCAACTAAAAAGTGGAAGAGGTCAATGCTTTGGTGCTAGTCGACAGAGGGAAAGGGCCCGTGAGCAGCCACTTTACTTCCACTCTCAAAGACATAATGAGACCCACTTTGAAAAGCAAACAAGTCACTTCTCCTGATAATACTGAGAGATAAAAGGGACCTTACAGATAATTTATTTCAACACCATTTTTTATCCTCACCTGTGAAATTAGTATAACAACCCCTGGACTACCTACTTACCAGGGCTGTTGTGAGCAAAGGACTTGGTAAGTATCAAAGTACTACAGAAATTTGAGTTAAAAACTGTGCTTGAAAAATAAGGAAGTCTGGCCTCTAACACTTTCCAGGTGTGTGACCCTGGGCAAGTCACTTAATTCAATTGCCTAGCCCTTGCCACTTCTCTGTCTTAGAATTGATACTGAGACAGAAGACGAGAATTTTAAAAGAAGAAGGAGGAAGAGGAGGAGGAGGAAGAGAAGGAGGAAGAGGAGGAAGAAGAGGAGGAGAAGGAAGAGGAGGAAAAGGAGGAAGAAGAGGAAGAGAAGGAGGAGGATGAGGAGGAAGAGAAGGAGGAAAAGGAGGAAGAAGAGGAAGAGAAGGAAGAGAAAGAGGAGGAGGAGTTATTTATTTAATTTCTTTGTGCCTTAGTTTCCTCATCTGGAAAATGAGAGGGTTGGATTGAGTGATTTCTTGGGTTCCTTCCAACTCTACTGCCATGATCTTCTGATGAACATGCCTTATGTTATGGAGTAGGAAGCCAAAGCCCCCAGGGGAGAAACACAAGATTTAAAGCCAGAAGGGCTCCTGATGAATCATTTCTCATCCCTCCCTCTCTCATGTTAGAAGAGGAGAGTGAGGGCCAGATTTTTACAATGACTTGCTCAGCATTACACAGGTAGCAGGAAGAACCAGGAACCAAAATGACATTTTCTGATTCCAAATCTATGATATCATGCTTCATCCCTGGGTCTAGCTCCCTTCTCGTAAGATGTGAGATGATATCAGGGTCCCTTCTGGTTTGAATCAATTCAATAAATATTTTTAAGCACCTGCTCTATGCCAAGTGCTGGGGATACAAAAAGAGCTAAAGATAGTCCCTGCCCTTATAGAACTTACCATCTAGTGAAGGAGACAACATACAAAAATAAATATACTAAGGAAGCTATAGACAGAATAAATAGGAAATAATTAACAGAGAGACTAAAAGAAGAGGGATTGAGAGGGCTTCTTGTAGGAGATTTTAATTGGGGCTTAAAGGAAGCCAGAGGTCAGTATTTGGAGCAGAGGAAGGAGAGCATTCTAGGTATAGACGATAGCCAGAAAGAATGCCTGGAGCTGAGAGATGGCATTATAGCAACAGTAAGTGATTTGATAATGAAATGGGAGAGTTGTATTTTGTTTTGGTTTTTGTTTAACAAACCCTCATGTGAGTATGCCTCATCATCTTTTTTGGAAACTGTTATTTGGGACTTAGCAGGCCCTGCCATGTCATCTTTAAAGCTCTTCATCCAAAAAGGGTGATTATAAAAGTAAAGAGAAAATAGCCTCCAGAGCCAACCTGGTTAAAGGGTGAGACAATTAGTCCTCTGAGGCAATAAGAGAAAAAGTAGGTTGCTAAGTTAGCACAAGAAGAAACTGGTGAGTCTGTTAATAACTGTCCAGAAGTGTAGGGAGGGGGCTTAGAGAATTTCCATACATTAATGAGTTGCTGACCTTATCAAGCATGGGTACTCCCTCTCATGATGACCCAGTGCAACCCAACCAAGCTCGGTCCGGCTGAACCACTTTTGTCCTGCATGCCCATCAATCCTCCCTAGAGAATCCACCCAACATGCTTCAGGGTCTTCTTCTAGATATATGTAGACCCCAATGAGACATGAAGACTATCAGTCATCCTTGTACTTTTAACTGTTCTTTAAAGGAAATTTGGAGCTATAGAGGTGAAGGTGAGGAGGAAGAACTTTACATGCATGAAGGTGAGAAAAAGGCAACTCATAAAATGAGAATATTGAATCTGACCAAAAGTTCTCAATTGGGGAGAATAAGAAGTTGGCAAAGGGGCATAGGGACATTTGGTAAATCACTCTATTATCCTATTGAAGTTAATTAATCTATTTTATTTCAACAAATAGATAGCTAGGTGGTGCAGTGGTTAGAGTGCTGGGCTTGGAGTCAGGAAGATCTGAGTTCAAATTCTGCCTCAGACACTTCCTAGCTATATGATCTTAGGCAAGTCACTTAACTGCTGACTGACTCAGTTTTCTCAACTGTAAAATGTAGGACAAAAACTACAAAATGAGAATAATAATAATAGAGTCTTCCTCTCAAGGTTGCCATGAGGATTCAATTATATATATATATATTAAACCCTTAACTTCTGTGTATTGGCTTATAGGTAGAAAAGTGGTAAGGGTGGGCAATGGGGGTCAAGTGACTTGCCCAGGGTCACACAGCTGGGAAGTGTCTGAGGCCAGATTTGAACCTAGGACCTCCCGTCTCTAGGCCTGACTTTCAATCCACTGAGCTACCCAGCTGCCCTATAGATATATATATTTAAACCCCTACTTTCTGTCTTTGGATGAATACAGAAGAGTGACTGAGGTTAGGCAGTGGGGATTGTGACTTGCCAAGGGTCACACAGGAAGTGTCTGACGTCAGATTTGAACCCAGGACCTCGTCTCTAGCCCTGGCTCTCACTTCACTGAGCCACCTAGTGGCCCTTTCAATGAGGTATTTCTAAAATACCTGGCACATAGTATAGACAATAAATGCTTTTTTCTTTCTTTATTTCGATGCACATGGCATATAAATGCACGACAGCATCTAGAATTTATTTCTTTTTCATATTTAAGAGGTAATACAGGAAGTTTTATTGAACTCTGTGGAAGAGTATAGGGACCAAAAAAAAAAGTTGGAAACATTGTAAGAAAAACCATCTTGGATAGTTTGGATAATTCTCTTTGGAGATAAGAGAATGGAAAAGATGGCACAGAGCTGACTATGGGGAATGGCTTGTTGCCATCTTTTAAAAAAAAAAAAACGTTTAACAGAAATGCTGCCTAGGCTAGGCAATTGTGGTTAAGGGATTTGCCCAGGATCACACAGTTAGGAAGTGTCTGAGGCCAGATTTGAACCCAGGAACTTCCTACTCCAGGCCTGGTGCTCTTTCCATTGTGCCACTGAGTTGTTGGGTTCTTCTTTTTAACTCTCACCCATTTTCTCTGGCAACTTCAGCTCCAGGCAGTTAACTTCTCACCACCACCCCCATTTAAATGACTGAATTGCTTTTAGTCTGCGTTCCTTCTTTTCCATCTCTCATTCTGGTTCCTGACAGCCAGAGCTTTCACAGATTACAAATGTTTACCAGGAAGAAATCTGAACTTTTCCCCCTTTCGGCATCGATATCACATATGAATGCGGCTCAGGAATGCATATATCCAGCATAACCCCATGGTGCTGTCTGCCCACAACACAGAGGGCTCCCAGGCTGCAGGGGCAGGAAATACTGTGCAATCAATAGGATTTTAAAGAGAAGCTGGGACCATAGCCATCTTTGCTTGCAATGAGTCTTATACACTAGGGACACTTAAAGAGCTAAACACAACCTTAAGTCTTAACAGACATTTTCAAATATTCAAATAGTGACAGTCTGAAAAATCTTACTTAGTAAAAGACATCTGGGTTTCTTTGGTTAGTCAAAGCAAGGAATCTATTCCCCTCAGATTCTTAGGTCCAAGAGGACCAAAATTCTCCTCAGGCTTCCTTTGTAACCTCCCTTGCCCAATATCTAATCTACAACATGCATCTCCTCTGTATTGTTGCCCATTCAAAGACATTTGGAAAAGCTTTTACAGATATTATCTCATTTGATTCTGGGAGGTAACTTCTATTATTACCCCTCGTCAGACAGGGGAGGAAAGTGAGGCAGACAGAGATTAAGTTACTTGCCCAGAGTGTCAGAGCTAGTAAGTGTTTGGAGCGATATTTGAACTCAGATCTGTCCTAACCCCAGTTCTAGTATTTTTTCCAAAGCACCACCTAGTTGCCTCATTAATATATTACCAGGCTTCACTTTAATGGTTCAAAAACCTAATGCAAATTAGTCCGCCATTTGGTCATATGCCAAAGTCCCAGCCTCGGTTCTCCTCGTCCTCTGGACTAGAGCTATACAGTTCACATCCCCCTCCACCAAGGTCCTTCCTTCTTCTTTACCCACAAAACTGGTCTAACATTTGCAACATTTTTCTTATGACACCAACTGCCCCCTTTGGGGCTCTGTTATGTTTTTGTGGAAATAGTTAACAATTTTAGACATATCACACATGTATACAAGGGAGAATGGTAATACATTGGGGCCTGGGAAGTGCAGTAGCGTCCCCTTACACGGAAGCTTCTATTTTTGTGTGTGATTTTAGTTGTGGTCAAGCAGGAAGGACCAGAGGTCCACCCAAGTAGGGGTCATATCTGCTTTCACTTTCAGTTTTTAAGGGTGTTTTTTTTTGGTGGGGATGCTGCAGGTGCTGAACAAAGGGACAGGAGCAGGGAGAGAGAACACATATATTGATGGGGTCAGCAGGTGTTTGCTTATATCCGTGGTTTCCCTGGTAGGTCTTAGAACCTATCTGATAGATATGGGACCTTAATTTACTTCATATTTTTCAAAAATGTTTACATCTACAATAATAATTATATACACATATATTTCTATATATACATATAAAATACATATGTAGTATATTTTTTATTTATGATCTGTATACATGACTATATATTTATATTTTTTAATTTATCTGTGATTTCATTAACAGAACATTGGGAGTGCCTAGTGAGGAATTGTGTCTACCACAGATTGCCATCTTTTCTGTACCTTACAGCACTGTCTAAAGCAAAAGCATCAAATTCTGGGAGGAAAGCATCAAGCTGCTAGAAAAACTCCTTAGGAAAGTGGGAACCTGATTAAAATGTAATTGGGAAGGGCCAGCTTGGTGGCTCATTAGATTGAGAACCAGGCCTGGAGATGGGAGGTCATGGGTTTAAATCTGGCCTCAGACACTTCCTATAAATGGGACCCTGGAGAAATCTCTTAACCCCCACTGTCTAGTCTTTACTATTATTAAGATGGGATTAACTCTCGCCCACTTTTGGATTTAATCACCAGAAGCATATACACTTCACTTATCTTTAAGTATGGGGAGGTCTGTGACCCACGTGTGCTATAATGGGTGATGCATCAGAAATGACTGACTGCTCTCTGGGCAGTCGTAAGCAAAGCTAAAGCTACAATTGGTCCATGTAAAATGGAAGGAATGCACAGGAAGTGACATAAAGAGGCATCTTTAAAAGCAGTGGCAACTTCCTGTGAAGTCAGTTCTTCAGAGTTCAGAGTTTGAGTTGGAGGGTGGTAAAGGATCTGCTTTGTGGAGCTGAGACTCTGAAATTTGGTGAGACTGTTCTTGAATCAATCTCTCCCTTTGAACTACCATGTGGGTTAGTGAAAAGACTGACTCCTTTTCCTAGTTTTTCTGGAGGCACTAGCCTCCAGAGAGGCCCCTCATCTTGGAGGAGGCCTCATGGCTAGAATCCTTGTTTAATTTACCTCTGGGACCCTCTTTGCTGGGGCCTCTGAAGCCCTGCCTGGTTTGGACCAGCCAGAGTAATTATCTACTCTCTCTCTCATTTCTTTACTTTCACTCTTTCTCCATTTGTAAATAAACTACTATAAAGAGCCATCCTGACTTGAGTAATATATTTTCGGTGATCACATTTTTATACATTTAGTACAACCTTTAATTTTTAACCCTTATACTATTCTTCTGCCTTGGAAATGATACTTAGTATCGATCATAAGTTGGAAGGTAAGGATTTAAAAAATGTATAATTGGGAAATGTTTAACAAAATAAACAAAAATGTAATACCATACAGATGTTGGAAATTTGTGGTTTTCTAAGATAATATATGACCTTCAGAGATCCATTTCTATTTGTGTTTCACATCACTGGTCCATAAGACTCAGAGATTAAATGTCTTTCCCTGGCCATGTGGCAGATCTTGAACAGAGGTCTTCCTGACTCAGAACACTGAAGCAAGTTCTCAGAACTCCTCCTGGATTTTGTTTCCTCACCAATAGTGACATTAACTCACATTTATGTAACAATTTCAATTCAATTAAGCAAACAACAATTGTCAACTGTATGCCAGGAACTGTAGTATGTACTGAGGGTACAAAGATGAAAATGTAAAGTCCCTGTATTTACAACAGAGCCAAGATGGTTGGGTAGAGGCAGAAAGGCCTGAATATCTCTGAAAATTTTCCCCTCTAATCAACCTTAAAATAAAGTCTCAAAATGAATACTAGAGTGGCAGAACCAACAAAGGGATAATGTGAGGCAATTTTCCTGTAGAAGATAACTTGGAAGTTAGGGAGAAAAGGTCTCTTTCATCGCAGTGAGAGAGGAGCACAATTTACAAGATTGTAACAATGGCAACCATCTACTCTTTCACAGCTCAGAGTTGTGAACCTAGCAGAGTACCCTCATGCCCAGACCTCAAAGTTCCAAACCTCTAATTCCACAGTGTAAGACTTTGATGAAAAAGAGGAATTGGTCTCAGGTTGTGGAAGAGCTCAAAAATAGATTTCAAAATCAAATAAGAGAGTCAAAAGAAAAATAGGGAAAAGAAATGAAAGTGGTGCAAGAAGAAAATAACACCTTAAAAAGCAGCATTGACCAAATAGTAAAAGAAATGCAAAAATCCACTGAAGAGAATTCTTTAAAAAATAGAATTAACCAAATGGGAAAAGACCTATCAAAATTATCCAATGAAGAAAAATAGTTTTTTAAAAAGTAGAATTAGCCAAATGGAAAAGGAGGTTCAAAAGCTTACTGAAGAAAATAATTTCCTAAAAATTAGAAGCAGTGGAAGCTACTGACTTCATGAGACATCAAGAAACAATAAAACAAAACCAAAAGAATGAAAAAATATGAAATATCTCAATAGAAAAATAACTGGTCTGGAAATCATTAGACTATTTGAATGCCATGATTAAAAAATATAACTAAATATCATATTTTAAGAAATTATCAAAGAAAACTACTTCATTATGAGTAAAATAGAAATCAAAAGAATCTACTCAATCATCTCCTGAAAGAGATTCCTAAAGGAAAACTACCAGTAATTTTATAGCCAAGTTCCAGAACTTCTGGGCCAAGGAGAAAATACTGCAAACAGCCAGGAAGAAACAATTAAAGTACCATGGAACCATAGTCTGGATTATACAGGATTTAGAAACTTTTACATTAAAGGATAAGAGGGCTTGGAATATGATATTCCAGAAGGCAAAGAAGCTAAGTTTACAACCAAGAATTACAAACCCAGCAAAACTGAATATATCCTATCGGGGTGGGAAGTAATGAAATAAAGGATTTCTAAGCATTCCTGAAAAAAAGACCAGGCATGAACTGAAAATTTGATGTTCAAATACAGAATTCAAGAGAAGCATAAAAAGGTAAAGAGTAAAAAAGAAAACTTAAGGTATTCAACAAGGTCAAACTGTTTAACATTGTTTTATGGGAAGACAGTATTTGAATCTCTTAAGAATTTTATCATTGGTAGGGAATTCGAAAGGAGTATACATAAATAAAGGGTGTGGGAATAAGCTGACTAGATGACATAATATTTAAAAAAAAAAAACAACCAAGTAGTGAAAAAGGATTGCACTGAGTGAAGAGGGAAGAAGTAGAATGGGGTAAATGATTTCACCTGAAGAGGTGAGAAAAAGCTATTAAAGCAGAAGTGAGGTTGAGTGATGACAGGTAACATTAAACCCTACTCTCATCAGAATTGACTCAGAAAGAGAATAACATCCACAGTCATTTGGGTATAGAAATCTAGATTACACAAATAGGGAAGAAGGAGGGGAATAAGAAAAGTATGTGTGGGGGGGCAGAGGAAGGGACTAAGAGAAGGGAAGGTGATTTGGAGGAGGCAGTGGTTAAGAGAAAAACACTTCTGAGAAGGGAGAGAATGAAAGGAGAGAACAAAAGCAGGAACAAAAGGAGAAAATAGGATGGAGAGGAATGCACAGTGCAAGATGTAAAATGAATAATTTTGATTATAATAAACACAAAAGATTTTACAAGCCAAACCAATGCAACAAAGAATAGAAGGAAAACAACAAATTAGGGGGAACAAATTCCAGCAAAGGTCTCTGATAAAGGTTTAATTTCTTAAATATGTAAAATACTGAGTCAAATTTGGAAGAATACAAATGATTCCCCAATTGACAAATGGTCAGAGGATATGAACAGGCAATTTTCAGATGAAGAAATCAAAGCTATCTATAGTCATATGAAAAAAAAATGTTCTAATCGCCATCAATTAGAGAAGTGGAAATTAAAACAACTCTGAGGTACCACTTCACACCTATCAGATTGGAGAATACAATACTTAAGAAAAATGATAAATGTTGAAGGGGATAGAACTAGACTGGGATATTAATGCATTGTTGGTAGAATTGTGAAATGATCCAACCATTTTGGAGGGCAATTTAGAGCTATGTCTAAAGGGCTATAAAATTGTGCAAACCCTTTTATCCTGTAATACCACTACTAGGTCTGTACTCCAAAGAGATTTTTTTAAAAGGGAAAAGAACCTATTTGTACAAAAATGTTTATAACTGCTTTTTTTGAAGGAGTAAAGAATTGGAAATTGAGAAGATATCCATCAATTGGATATTGACTGAATACGTTATGGTATATGATTGTAATGGAATACTATTTTACTGTAAGAAATGATGAGCAGATTGATTTCAGAACTTGGAAAGACCTACATGAACTAATGTGAGTGAAGTGAGCAGAACCAGTTTAGAACCACTATACACAGTACCCAGTACCCAGTAGCAGCAATATTATACAATGACCAACTGTGAAATACATCTATTTTGAGTAATATAGTGATCCAAGACAATTCTGAAGGACTAATGACAAAGAATACTATTCACCTACAGAAAAAGAACTGATGGAATCTGAATGCAGATAGAAGCATATTATTTTTCACAGTTTTTGTGGGTGTTCTTATTTTGGAGTTTTGGTTTTATATGAACATTCTCTCACAACATGACTAATATGTTTTGCAAGATCATATATGTGTAACCCAGATCAAATTACTTACCATTTCACAGAATGAAGGCAGGAGGGAGATAATTTGGATATTATATTTTCAGAAAATGTATGTAAAAGATTGTCATTACATGTAATTGGGAAAATAAAATATTAAAAGTCTAAAAAAGAAGTCCCTTATTCCAATAGCTAAGAATCAACTTGGGAGCTAAAACAGGTAAACAGATAAGTAAATGTAAAGTAATCAGAGGATGAAAACAGGAAAACACTAGCAATTTGGGAGAATCAAAAAAGGTTTTCTGTAAGAGGTAGCATCTGAACTGAGCTTTTAAGGTTATTAAAGAGTCTAAGAGGCTGAGGTGAAGGGCAGCATTCCAGGCATGGGGTACAACCTGTTCAAAAAAGATAGAAGATGGAAAATTGAATAGGTAAATGAGACTGGAATACAGAACATACAAAGCAGAATAATATAAATAAATCTGGAAAGGCAAGAGAGAGTCAAAATATGAAGGCTTTAAACATTGGGCTGTTTATATTTATTCTTGGGGGCAAATAGGTAGTACAGTTGATAGAATCCAGAGCCAGGAAGATCATTTTTCTAAATTCAAAAACTTGGTCTCTACCAGGGACCATCAAACCCATCCTGTATGACAAAGTCACAGGTGAGATGCTGAAACCATAAAGTGGATTCCAGGGAGGTTAGAAACCCCCACTCAGATTTCCCTGTGTGACTCCTCTCTTAAGAAGAAATGGCACTCCTTATTACTGGAATTATAGTGATCAATATCTCTACTATACCAGGAAAAACAGAACAACAGTAAAGACTGTTACTAGAGCCTTCCAGACTCCTAGGAAAGTCCCACCCTTACATGTATAATACAGATATTCCCCTAAAAATAACTTCATAATAATCTGGCAGATAATGAGTTAATGTTAAAGATTTTAAAACCTCAACAAAACTGTATTTGGATTTTCCATTCCCATACACAGGAGCTTGTATAATAACAGGCTAGGATTGCTTCCAAACCTCCCTGATCTATGATCTGGAATGTTAACATAGGAAGGACAATGGATGAAAAATAGAGAAGTTGTTCAGTGAAAGGACTGGTACATCCCACCCTACCTACCTTTGAAAAATATTGAAAGTTACTGGAGAATGAAAAGTTGTTAGTAACAAAGTTAATGTATGACTTATTCATTATCTCCAAGAAAAGGTGTATGTTGAAAACGAGATCCCACGCCAACTATATGATGTAATCTTTAAAGTATATAAAATAAACTCAGCCCAGGGCTGGCCAGAGCAGTTTTATGCTTTGCCTGGCAACAGGTAAAAGTGATAACTGTTTCTCATCTTCATTCTTCATTCACTGACGCTATCATCTTCCAATAGACCCTGTACCAGTGGGATCAGGACTTCTGCAGGTCTCAGATACTTCTTAACTGTATGACCCTGGGCAAGTCACTTAACCCCAGTTGCCATGGTTTCCTCATCTGTTAAATGAGCTGAAAAAAGAAACGGCACTCCAGTATCTGCCAATAAAACCACATACAGGGTCACAAAAAGTCAGATTTGACTGAAACAACCAAAATTTAGTCTTTTTGAAATAATTTTTTATTTTTCCAGATTACATGTCAATGCAATTTTTAATCATCTTTTTTCTGATATTTTATAGTCCATGTTCTCTTCCTTCTTCCCACACCCACCTTCCACAAAAAGACCAGTAATATGATATAGGTTATATATGTATTAACATAAAATACTTATTTCTCTCTTCACCTTGTTGGGAAATAAGACATATACTGCATACACTAGAGAGAAATTCATGGAGGAAATAAAGTGAAGAATGGTATGCTTCAATCTGTATTCAGATTCCTGGTTCTTCTATGGTGGTGGGTATCCTTTTCTTTTTTTTTTTTTAAACCCTTAACTTCTATGTATTGGCTTATAGGCGGAAGAGTGGCAAGGGTGGGCAATGGGGGTCAAGTGACTTGCCCAGGGTCACACAGCCAGGAAGTGTCTGAGGCTGGATTTGAACCTAGGACCTCCCATCTCTAGGCCTGACTCTCAATCCACTGAGCTACCCAGCTGCCCCCGGTATCCTTTTTTGTCATCAGTTTCTTGGAATTGTCCTGAATCCTCACCTTATTGCTAACATTTAAGTCAATCACAGTTGAACATCATACATTATTGTTGTTACTGCGTACAAAGTTCTCCTGATTCTGCTCATTTCACTTGGCCTCACTTCATAGAAGTCTTTCCAGGCTTTTTTGTGATCGTATTGTTTGTTTTTTTCCTTATGGCACAATAGTATTCCATTTCAATCGTATATCACAACTTGTTCAGCTATTCCCCAATTGATGGACATCCCTTCAATTCCCAATTCTTTGCCACCTATAAAAAGTGCTGCTATAAATATTTTTGTACAAGTAAGTCCTTTCCCCCCATCTTTAATTTCTTTGAGATATAGATCCAGCAGTAGTATTGCTGAGTCTGTATAGTTTGATGGCCCTTTCGGCATGATTCCATATTACTCTCCAAAATAGTTGTATTAGTTCACAGTTTCACCAATAGTGTGCTACTGTCCCAGTTTTTCCAGATCCCCTCCAACATTTATCATTTTTTTTGTGTCATATTAGTCAGTCTAATAGGTATGAGGTGGTACTTCAGAATTATTTCAATTAGCATTTCCCTAATTAATAATGATTTGGAGCATTTTTTCATACGATTAAAGATAATTTGATTTCTTCATCTGAGAATTGGCTGTTTACATCCTTTGACCATTTGTCAATTGGGGAATGCTTAAACAACAAATTTAGTCTTAGAGGCAACATAAAAACCAAAGAAGATGATTGAGGAAGGTGGTATGGGAGAAAAACTGTAGTACTCTGCATTTGGGATTTCAAGGCTGTCAGAAACATTAATTTTGTGCACAATTGTCTGCATAACTGTATGTACCTGGAAATGTATACACATGTGTGTGCATATATGAGGTACATGTGGGTACATGAATATACACAGTATATATATATATACATAATACATTTATATATATATATGTATTCTATTTATACACCTGCAGATTTACCCTTGCTTATTGAAATTTTCTTTCTTTCATTTATTTGTTTATTTTTTTTAAAACTAAAACCTTACCTTCTGTCTTAGTATCAATTCTAAGACAGAGGAGTGGCAAGAGTCAGGGTTAAATGATTTGCCCAGGGTCACTTAATTAGGAAGTATCTGAGATCCGATTTGAACCCAGGTCCTCCCAACTTTAGGTCCAGAGCTCAATCCACTGTGCTACTGTGAAGTGTGAATCAAACTTTCTTTGTCTGTCAATCAGCAACTTTAAATTTAATCAACCCAAATCTGAAAACACCCCTACTTAACACTTGTTAGCCAACAAATAAGAGAATTTGCAAGTCACTTACTTAAAGAGTTTATACTCTCAGAAACTCAATCAGTCAGGAACTTGTGAATCCTTTTGGTAAGACTTTACACCTTCAGAAGATGAGAGGTGTGAATCCCACAGACACTGCCCCCTGGGAAGTGCTAGGCAATTTGGAAGCTGTGATTGGCCCCTGTGAAGGGACAAAAAGAACTATAAAAGTCCTGATCTTCTTCTGCTAGAGAGTCTTCTGCAAGTCATTGTCATCTTAGGTAGTTGTCTTCGACTGGTGACCTGCTTCTTGGAGGTAACTTGGGACTTGGACTGCCTCTTGGGTAAGTGAGTAGCTGGCCTCCCATTCCTGGTGTTTGGAAAGAGATTAGTTTCAGAGAGGCTTTCCCTTCTTGGAGGAGTCCATGTGGGTGGAATTTCAAATCTTTCAGTTAAGGGTTAACAAGCCCTGCTGGGCTGAGCTGAACACTGGAGCAATATTTAGTGTGATAGGGTAGACATCTTCTCTATCCTCTTTTTGTATTTCTCTTCTTTCACTCTTTCGACCCTTTTGTAAATAAAAGCTATTAAAAGTCATTTTGACTTGAGCGATAATATTTTAAATTGGCGACCACCAGATTATTTTAGAATCCTCACATATTTTAGTCAGACACTTAATTTAATCCCTTACACTACCTATTTGCCCCTGATCATTAAAATTCTTGATACCCAGGCAAAGTTTTACACATTTTATAATAATCAGAAATAAAAACAAAAGTCCACAGTTAAGATAAAGCAAGGGTTCAGCATTTCTGATTTATCAAACAGAACAATAATAACTTAAAATGCCTGAGCATCCTGGAGAACCATTTTTCAACATTTAATTTGGGCAAGGGTAGAGATAGATAATGACCTTAATTAGATTAAAATGTTTCTATCACCCTAATCTATCTTTCAAAGTCATCTTAAACTTCGACCCAGTGTACTCTCTGAAAATTATTAGGCTCTTGGTAGGGAAGAAAAAGATTTAGTGCAAGGCATCTTTTCTCTCAAAGTGTGATTAATAATAATAATATCTAGCATTCATGTAGCTCTTTAATGTTTACAAAATGCTTTATATGTTATCTTATTTGATTCTTACAACTACCCTCTGAGATAAGTGCTATTACTCTTGTCATTTTACAAATGAGGCAGAAAATTGTCAAAATACAGATAGCATTTTTCTTTATTCACATAAACCTGGAAAGGACTTCAATGTAGAGAATTTTTTTTTCTGAATATGGTCTTTAAATGAAAAAGGAAGTCTTAATGATCTTCTACAGAAGTCATGGTAGGACCTGTGCTTTAAGAACCTTAATTTGGCAGTTATAGAGGACTGATGGGAGAGGGGAGAGAATGGAAGCAGGAAGACCAATTAGGAAACTACTGCAGTAACCCTGGTAAGAAAGAGGATTTCTCTCTCTCTCTTTCTCTCTCTCTCTCTCTCTCTCTCTCTCTCTCTCTCTCTCTCTCTCTCTCGNTCTCTCTCTCTCTCTCTCTCTCTCTCTCTCTCTCTCTCTCTCTCTCTCTCTCTCGATCTTCTCTCTCTCACATGCACACACAATTAAATACAGAATAACTGCTTTCTACGTAAAACCTTTATCAATCCTACATTATATGATATATTTTATATATACATATATACACAACTTCAAGGAAGAGTGGATGTCAATGAATAAATAAAATGAATAAATAAATGAATGAATAAAAGTATCTATTAGCACTTACTGTGTGTGCCAGATTATGCTAAGAGCTGGGTACACAAATATTTGGGAAGAAAGATGGTTCTTTCCCACAAAAATCTTGCATTCTAATAAGGGAAGATGATTTGTATAGAGGGGTGATGTATAAGGGGGCTTTTGTTCTGAGGAAGTGGAAAGGCAGGCAGGTGGTGAGATGGTGGGTGTTGGGGGGAAGCATGGGATGGCTGGATGGGATGTAAAGATGAAGCACAGTCTGGTGTCTAGGACCAGCCAGTGGATATAGTGGAGCTAAATTGGCTAGTTTCCAATAAAAAGGAAAAGACAGGAAGACAGGCTAAGGTTTGCTGGGCTCAAATGGATATGTTTGCAGGCGGCAGAGAGGAAATGAATAACTATTTCAGACACTGGAGAATTTAAATACAAGAGAGGGGAAGGGGATTAACCTTGGGGTAATGGGGTAAGTTTCCAGGGGAGAAAAAACTCAGAGAGGTTAAGTAATTTGTTTCATGATCACAAATTTGGAGTTTATTAAGTAAGGGTAAGACCTGAATTTTAAGAACACTTTGGTAGCTGAGTGGATGATGGACTGATGTGGAGATACTTATGGCAAGGAGACTGGTAGCTAACATTTCCAACCTGTCATATCCTCCCCATCTCAGTTATTTTGAACACCCCCCACACACACACACACACCCCTCTGTTATTATTCTAATTCCACTTTCTCTCCTCTACTTTCTTCTCCATTATTCCCATCTCTTTCAACCCAACTTCTCCGGTGTCCCATCCTGAAGCTACTTACCCCTTCCACAGTGCTCTGTGGAATGCCTAGTCCATAGATGACAAACTGGTTTTCATCTTAAACCTTTTCCTTTCCCAGTCCTTTCATTTTTTCTTGTATTCACTGAGACTTGGCTTCCTTCTAATGAGACAGATTTCCTGATTGCTCTTTCCAGCATTTATTTTACCTTCATTTATCCTGCTTCCTATCCTTGATTCTGTATTCTCGATGGGGCAATAGGGATATACCTTGCTCCCTATTGCTACTTCTAGACTCTTCTTCAACCGCCATCACTCAGCAACCTCTCTACTTTGAGGTTCATACAATCTATATTTGTCACCCAATCAAGACTCGCTTGGTTGTTTTCTACTGATCTCCAGGACACATTCCTTCCCTTCTCAAGGAATACCCTGCCTGGCTCGTAATCTTTCTTTCCTCCTCAACTCCTTTTCTCATACTAGGAGACATCAACATACATATATGTATTCCCTCAAACACTAACATCTCAGTTTCTCAACTTACTCCTTTTCCATGACCTAGACCATCACTCGATTTTTTTTTCAGATTTCAGCTAAATAAAGAGATGGTCATAACTTTGATCTTGCCATCACCCACAACTTTTTCACTTCCATGTTCATGGACTTTGATATTTGTTTATCTAATCTCAAGCTATTGTCTTTTCACCTCTCCCTCTGCCCTGGATTTTCCAAACTTCATCCTCACCAAACTTTTCATTTCTCTACACCTCAGTTCTTTTCCAGGCCATCATTCCTATACTAGCCATACTCTCTTCTCTTGCCCATCTGGACTTATTAGTGAATCGGTTCAATTCTACTTTCTTCTTATCTTATATTCCTCACCCCCTAATTCTATTAAAGACGTTGGCATCCAAGTCTCAGTACTTTACTATTTCCATCATCCTCTCTCTTTGCTGCTATATACTGGGCAAAGCTGGAGGAAATCATGAAATTCTGCTGACGGGGACTAACTTCAAATTTGTTATATAATCTCAATGGGGCCTTTACTAAAACAAGGTAATCCCATCGTACCAACCTAATTGACTCAACTCAATTTGCTACAGCATCTCTTCCAAACCTCTTCATCCCTTCTCATCCCTACCATGGTTCCCCTGATCCTCACTTTCACAGTCTAGAATGTTGTCTCACATACTTCACTAAAAAAATTGAGGCCATTAACCATGAGTTCTCATTTCTCCCCCTCCTCTTTCTCTTAAATCATTCAGATAATTTCTGCCACTTTCTCCCTCTCCAGCCCTATTTCACAGGAAGAAGTGGACTTCTCCTCTCAGAGGCTAACCCCTCTGACATGCATGAATGATCTCATTCTATCCTATCTTCTATAGCAGATTGTCCCCTCTGTCATTTCTCTCTCATTTATCTTCAATCTCTCCCTCTCAAGTGGCTGCTTCCCTACTACCTTACAAACACTCCCACATCTTTTCCATCCTCCAACCCCATGCTCCTCCAGCCCCCCCCCAAAACCGCACTTGAATTATCCAACCCTGTTAGCTATTAACCCATATTCTTGTTCTCTTCTATGGTTAAATTCCTTGAAAAGACATCTACAACAGATATCTTCACTTTCTTTCTTCTCACTCCCTTCTTAACTCTCTAGCTGGCTTCCAATCTTGGCCATTTAATTGTAACTCCTCTCTCTAAAGTTACCCAATGATCCCTTAATCACTCAGTCTAGAGAACTTTTCTTAATATTTTTACCTTTTTGCAGCCTTTAACACTGTTGATCACCCTTTTTTTCCTTGATATTTTCTTCTCTCTAGGTATTCAGGACACTTGTCTTTCTTATTTCTCTTCCTACCTGTCCAACCATCCTTCATCATTTCTTTTGTCAGATCTGAATTAGGGTCTTGCCCTTTAAAAATAAATGTTCTCCAAGGTTCTATTCTGGTCCTCTTTTTCCTCTCTCTATCTGGTGAGCTCATCAACTTTCAGTTTCAACTATCATCTTTGTGCTGTTGATTCTTAGATGTATTTGTCCAGCCCCAATTTCTCTCCTGACCTCCTACTTTCTCTCCTATAGTCTTCAATTGCCAACTGCCCAATAGACACTTTAGACTGAATGTCTCATAAAAATCTTAGTCACCATGTCCAAAATGGAACTCATCTTTTCACTCAAATCCTCCCCTCTTCCCAACTTCCCTATTACTGGGGAGGGTACTGCCATCTTCCTAGTCACCCAGATTCATAACCTAGGTGTTATGGTTTTTAACCCTTACCTTCTGTCTTAGAATCAATACAATCTGAGGTAGAAGAGTGGCAAGGGCCAGGCAATGGAGTTTAAGTGACTTGCCCAGGATCATACACCTAGGAAGTGTCTTAGGTCAGATTTGAACCCAGGACCTCCTATCTCTAGGCCTGGCTCTCAATCTGCTGAGTCACCTAGCTGTCCTCCATAGGTACTATTCTTGATTCCTCACTCGTCCCACATATTCAAATCAGTTACCAAGACTCCTGGATTCCACTGTCACTTTGCTTGTAAAGGCTCCCTTCTTTCCTCTGATACTGACACCATCCTGGTTCAGCTTCTCATCACCTTCCTCCAAGCCTCTTGCAATAGCCTCGTAATTGGCTTCCTTTCCTCAAGCATCTTCCCCCTCCAATCCATCTTCCACTCTGTTGTGAAAGGAATTCTCCTAAAGTACATGTTTGGCCATATCACCATGTCACCTTCCTACTCAGTAAACTGCTGTGGCTCCCTATCATATCCATGGTCAAATATAAGATCTTCATAAGGAAGAAAGAAAACAATATTTATTAAATACCTACTATGTGCTAAGAACTGTATTAAATGCTTTATAAATATTATTTCATTTGATTCTTAAAGAACCCAGTAAGGTAGGGGCTATCATTATCCCCTTTTAAATAGTTGTGGAAACTGAGACAATAAAGGTAATGGTTAAGTGACTTGCCTAAGGTCATATAGCTACTAAGTGTTCAAAGCTAGATAACAAGTGAGTGCCTATAAATGTGTATTGCAAAGGGA
The DNA here is from genome assembly GCF_016433145.1 of Gracilinanus agilis. Classification (NCBI taxonomy): domain Eukaryota; kingdom Metazoa; phylum Chordata; class Mammalia; order Didelphimorphia; family Didelphidae; genus Gracilinanus; species Gracilinanus agilis. Next base: position 242,642,897 of record NC_058131.1, read on the forward strand.
GCAGTTAAGTGACTTAATGTATTGAGACATTAGTCTTGGGGGGACCCAGGAGGTCCTGGTTTCAAATGTGGCCTCAGACACTTCCTTGCCTATCCCTTACTGCTCTTCTGCCTTGGAACCAGTACGCAGATTCTAAGACAGAAAGTAAGGATTTGGGGGAGAAAAATACACTACAGGAAACTCTCTTGATTTGGTCTCCATAAGAACTTGGTAGTCCAATGATAAACTTAGTACAAAGAGCTGAGTAGGCAACTCAGAGAAAATGTTGAGTAGGCAAAGTATTCACTAAAAAGGCAGGTAGTGTAGTTGGAAAAAACATGGCCCGAGAGTCAGGAGACCTTGAGAAGAGATTGAGGTTTGCCATGAACTTTCTATAGGACCTTAAAAGTGGCCCTCCTTTTTCCACATCTATAAAACGAAAGGCTAGATTATATGACTGTGATCATTAGATTAGAAGTTTCCATCTAGAAGGAGCATTAGAACCATTCCCTCACATGGCCAAAGTGAGTCCCAGAAAAGTAAATGACTTGTCCAAGAGCACAGCTCATACATGGTAGAGATTAGAATCAAACCTCAAGTCTTTAGGATTCTTTCCAGTTCTAGAAGTCTCTGAATCTTGGGTATTCTTCATTGAATGGAAAATAAGACAAGAGAAGAGAAAGACCTGACATTCTCATCTGACACCTTCTACACATAACTTCCCTTGACACAAACACGAACAGAAACATTCATTTCTTTCTGGCTGAATTCTCAGGACTTCTTTCTACTTGTATCTGCCTTAGAAATGTCACATAAATGCTTAACTATCTTGACACATAAATAATATTTTAGAAAGACTTCTACCAACAGCAATCTTTTTCAATGCATTCTACTAATGACCAAAACCATCCCTAGAGCCTCCTCTTTCCCTGCCACCCCCATTTTAGCATCTGGTACTTTTATCAATGCCTACCTGTAGAGAGAGGGTCAGAGAACTCAGAAGAAAGTGTCGTTTGGATCCAATTAGAACCTATTTTGTGGTTATTCTTCAAACTTATATTCTACTTCAAGATATATGCTAGGCGGCGTGGTATCACAGTGGACAGAGAACTGGATTCTGGGGTTAGAAAGACCTGGGTTCAGATTTGACCTCTGATTCTCTGGGCTATATGATCATGGATATATCACTTAGCCTCTCAAGTTCAAGTTCTACATTGATAAAATGGGGATAATAGTACCAGTTAAATTTACTTCTAATGGTATCAGGTGTAGACATTTAGCTTTCCTAGTCTGCATTTATCACCCTTCAAACATTGGAGAAAATACCCTACAGGGTGAGTAACCCTGGCTAAGTACCACAAGTTAAGCTTTGAGTATTACCTATTTATTAAGCTTTTAATAACCTTTGCCTATTACCTATTTATTAAGCCACAGCACCATCACTTCACCCAACACACACACACACACACACACACACACACACACACACACACAGTGGTAGAGACTCTTAAGATGTCCCCATCTTGACAGCAAAATTCTGGTGCTTCTCACCACATCTCTGGTTTCAAGACTAACAGAATTAGGAATACCTTCAGGTGGTTAACTACTATTTAAGTCCCATTATGTGCCAGGCTCTGAGCAATGGGCAGGGAATACAAATACGATAAAGGATAGTCTCTGCCCTCAAGGAGCTTATATTCTAAGGGGGAAAGACAACATAAAAAAGGAAGACAAAATCAGTGAGAAGTAGAGGTGAGACAAAGGTAATGAGTGCAAAGGTATAGTAAAGAAGACCTAAGTACAGCCTGAAGAGGAGGAAGCCATGGATGGCCCCAGGCACCCTCCTGAAAAGGATGTTTTCCAGTCATGGCTGGAAGGCCACAGGGGCAGAAGGTATTCCAATATGAGGATCCCAGGAATGGAGTGTGACTCCAAGATGAAGAATTGGGACATGGTAGAAAAAGTTTAAAGATGAAAGGGTACTACTTGTCTTCTCAGTAAAGCCTGTTCCAGCAAACAAACTGTAACTATTGTGTCAGGCCAAGGCAACTATATTATGATGTTTGGTGACATGAATGAGATTTCCATTTGACTCTCTCAGAGTTAAGGGTTTGCAAAAAGGGGAAGGAGAGAAGAGATGAGAGATAGGAGAAAGAAGGAGATAATTCTCAGAAAAAAGAATTGCAACTTGACACTCTATGGCAGAGATTCCTAACTTGTTTTGTGTCATGGCCCTCTTCCTAGAAGAATAATTTTGAATACATAAGATAAATCCATAGCATTACAAAGGAAGCTAATAGTTTCAAAATATTTTAAAAACAAGTTCATGGATCCCACACTGAGAACCCTTGCTCTAAAGTATGAGCGCCTGGGGTGCTTATCTATTGAGTCCTGTGCAATGGAATGAAGAGAGCTCTTGCCCTTTCCAGGATAACAATAGGTGGCTAGAGCACAAAGGAAGAAGCATTCCCCTTGTCCTGGAAGTATCTCACCAACCCCTATAATTTGTCCAAACTGTTTCTCCTCCAGAGGAATTAGGAGTTCTTAGAGGGATTGAAGAGGAATCAAAAATGGACTGAGTGCTCACATCTCTATGTCTGGCAGCTTTAGCAGGGAACAGCTGAGCTCCATCTTTCACCTTTGTTGGTGTGACCCTAGAGCTCCCCTGCCACTGAGACTGTTCTTTAGCCATCATCTGCTAGAGTTCTCTTTACACTCCCAAAGCTGCTACTTATCGCTTCTCTGAGAAGATATTCTTGTCTTTTGCTAAGGTTTTTATCTTTTTGCCATAATTGTGTCTTCTTCCTGGAGAGTGACTACTCTTTCAGCGTGAGATCACGCCAGGTCAATATGTCTTAGAGCTAATCAGCATATTTTCAGCTCTGTTGTTAGTCAAGCCTACTCTGGAGAAGCTGACATTCCAAAAGATCCCCTCAAGACTTTACTTACTTACTTGTCTCTTGCTGTCCCACCATGGAAAGGTTTTCAGCTTTCACTTTGATCTGAGCTAAGAGAGTTCAGGGGAAAGAGGAAATAAGCATGTATGTAGAACCTACTATGTGCCAGGTATTTACAAATAATATCTCATTGGATCTTCACAACAATCCTGCAAGGCTGGTGCTATTACTATCCTCAATTTACAGTTGAGGAAATTGAGGCAGACAGAGGTTAAGTGACTTGCATAGGAATACACAGCTATTATTATGTATTTTATATAATGTATATGATATAATTATAATTAAGTACCTGAGAATAGACTCAAACTCAGTTGTTCCTGACTCCAGGACCAACACTCTATGGCACTACCAGCTGGGTTATAGATAAGGCAAGTGAATTCTTTTCCCCTTGGACCAAGCTGTGTATTCCCCACAAAGTTCTCCACATGTTAAATTTTTTAGCAAATTTGGAATAACGTTCACTTTTTCTTTCCATTTGTGCTTTGAGCTGTCACCATGCCTCTGGCAGCTACCCCTTGGCCACACATATTCCCTGCAAACTTACCTGCTAGGTACTCAGCAACATCTGAGGGGAGAAGCAGAACCTCTAGAGTCTAGATTTTGCATTCCTGGTGGCATAACAAAAATCCTTCCCTGTTCCCCTTTTAGAACCAATCAAAGAAAAGTGAGCAGATTTCTAGGCAGAAGTGAGGATTGAGTTGAAATTTGATCATATAAATTGATAGTGGTCCCAGGTTGCCACGCTATTTCATCTAATTTAATATCTTTCTTTCAGCATCTCTCACACATGACACTCCTCTGTGCCTTTACACTGGTCATCTTCCCATCACTCAAGCTTGACACGCGCTCCCTGTTCACTTTAGGCTCCTACAATCTCTCCCTTCCTTCAGGAAAAGTGAAACCTTTCCTGAGCCCCCAATACTCCTTCTCTATGTGTCTCATATGTACTCTCTTCATACTTATTTTTGTATGTACTTATATATGTACTAGTTTTCCCTTTATGTCTACCTTATATTTATTCTCTATTTTATCCTGTATATATTTATACATGTACTTGTTATCTTCTCTAGAAGAGTACAGACTCCTTGAAAGAAGAGATTGTGCCATTCTCCATATTTTTATCCCCTGTGTCTACTCTATAGAGAGCTTGTTCATAGCCTGGTACCTAATAAATGCTTATTTGATTGATCGATTAGCTGATTGGCTTTAATAAAGGGCATGGGTTCTAGTCCTCGATCTACCTTTTATTACATGTAAAGCTTAAGCCACTTAAACTTCTCTTGGTCTCTGTTTCCAAAAATATAAAATGATGAGTTGGAATAAGTGAGCTCAAAGGGTCCTTTCTCAAAATATAGATTCTTATGATCCCATGACCTCAAAGGATTGTACTAAGGATGAAATAAGATGATATGTGAGGACAGCTGGGTAGCAGAGTGGACAGAGTACCAGACTTGAAGACAGGAAGACCTCAGACACTAACTGTAACTCTGGGCAATCTAACCGTATTTGCCTCTGTAGCCTTATCTATAAAGAAAGCTGAGGAAGGAAATGGCAGACCAGTCCAGTTCCTTTTCTAAGAAGAAGGTCACAAAGAATCAGACACAACTGAAAAATGACTGAAAAGCAACAAGAAATGAGAAGTTGATATTTGTGTGTAGGATACCTGGTAAGTCGTAAAACAATACATAAAATTTTAGCTGTTATTATGGAGAAGATCAGAGAGGAAATAGATGAGATGGGATCCAGGACAGAAGCAGACAGTTAGGTATGGTTATGAGGAGGGCTCTGTCCCCTGAGAGAAAAGAAGTATGATGAAAACAGGAACGTTTTAATGTACAAAAGAGAGCTTGACAGCCTTAGTTTCATAAATGGATGAGGAGAAATCTTCTATGGGGAGAGGATTGGGGAGACAGGCTTGAAGTTAAAGGCTTGAGGTAAAAAGACAGTTCTTGGACAAGAGTTTAAGGAATCTTAGAGGTTCATAGGCTTTGGAATCAGAAGAGACCTTGAAGACATCTCATCTAGTCCAAGTGTCTCCCTCTCTACATAAGGATGCTGAGGCCTGCAGAGTCAAGGGGATTTGTGAAAGAATGAATGATTATAGACATGTACAAAAATATTTATAGCTGTGCTCTTTGTGGTGACAAAAAATTGGAAAATGAGGGGATACTCTTCAATTGGGTTATGACTGAACAAATTGTGGTATATGCTAGTGATGGAATACTATTGTGCTGAAAGGAATAATGAACTGGAGGAATTCCATGTGAACTGGAGAGACCTCCAGGAATTGATGCAGAGTGAAAGGAGCAGAGCCAGAAGAACATCATACACAGAGACTGATACACTGTGGTAAAATTGAATGTAATGGACTTCTCTGCTAGCAGCAATGCAATGATCCAGGACAATTCTGAGGGACTTATGAGAAAGAATGTTATCCACATTCAGAGAAAGAACCGTAGGAGTAGAAACACAGAAGAAAAACAACTGCCTGATCGCACGGGTCAATGGGGATATGATTGGGGATGTAGACTCTAAATGACCACCCCAGAGCAACTATCAATAATATGGAAATAGGTCTTGATCAATGATACATGTAAAACCCAGTGGAATTGCATGTTGGCTATGGTGAGGGAGTGTTGAGGGGAGGGAAAGAACATGAATCATATAACAATGGAAAAATATTATAAAAAATGTTTTTAATTTAAAAAAAAAGAATGATTACTATATCCTCAACTGAGCTCCTGCTATAACTGACCAGGGTACAAGAAGGCATTATTCGGGCACATCCACCGTCCTAATCAGATCCATTTCTAAGTCCCTGCTCCATGGACAATTCCCTTTCCTCATTAAGATAGAAGCTTATCTGCCTTGTGGCTTTTGTGACACACAGATGGCAAGAGCGCCCAAGGCCACAGATCCAAAGGAATCACAACAGCTCACATTTCAATAGTGCTTCACCATTTACAAAGCATTTTCCTTTAAATAACCCTGAAAGGCTGACAGTGGAGCATGAAGCTGATTTTCCTCTTCTTTCAGAGGAGAAACTGAAGCTTGTGGTGCTAATGCCACAGACATAGCAGGTCTGCATTTCAGCAAAATACTCAACAAAGCATCTTACACAGTTCTTGTAACCAAGAAGAAAAAATGTGGGCTAGATTGGGAGTTCTTAACCAGCAACCTGTGGCCATTTTCCCCCCTAAATTTTTTGGTAATTATATTTCATTATAATTGATTTTTTTTATAATTATGTGTCTTTTTTTTATTTGACATATGTATTTTTTAAAACTTACGCTTTTGGGGGCAGTTAGGTGGCTTAGTGGATTGAGACTAGGAGGTCCTAATTTCAAATCTGTCCTCAGACACTTCCTATCTGTGTGACCCTGGGCAAGTCACTTAACCCCCATTGCCTAGCCCTTCTTTGGTTTTATATGAGTATTCTCTTACAAAAAGGAACAATATGGAAATATGTTTTGCATGATAATACATGTATAACCCAGACCAAATTGCTTACCATCTCCCAGAAGGGAGAAGGAAGGGAGGGAGACGATTTGGTTCATATAATTTCAGAAAACTTATGTGGAAATTTGTCATTACATGTAACTGGTAAAATAAAATGTCCTTACAAAAAAAACATATTCCTTTCTCTGCAATAATATTATACCCCAAATTTCCCAGCATACCAAAACCAGTAGGCCCCAGTCCACATTTTCCAAAAACACCAGAGAAGAGTGAAGGACACTTTGATGAAAGGCTGACGACTTCCAGGTGAGAAGATGAATGCTGGGGTCACTTGCTAGTCTGGACTCTGGCAATTGGCAGCTCTATCTTTTAATGACAAACATGTAACAGGACTGGAGAAACCAAGTGTTTTGTTGTCCTGAAAGAAAGAACAGCTGCCTTTTTGGTTTCCTGATAAACCCACTTTGGCCCTGAGAGCCCTCTAGAAACATTCCCCATTTACATCTGCTTGGAAACAGCAGACTCCTCTCTCCAATGTGCCTCCATTTGCTATAATGAGTTCCCCATCCTCTAACATGATAGGGCCAGAAAGGTCATCTCTTTTTTCTGGTGAGGATGGGTTTGGGGCTTGTGAGAGCTCTAGGTTCTTCTTCCTCTAAGTCTTTGGTGGATGGCCTCATGTTAGAGCTTCTGGTGCAGAATTTTCAAGGCCAAACAAGTGGAACTTTAAGCCTGCTCATTACGGGCAATTGTGGCTTCCATGGGACGGGAGTTGTCTTTCCTGTTAGGACTGCAGTCTTAGAACAAGGGAGGGAGGTGACTAATAACACCACCATAAATTGCTTTGCAAAAATAAGAACCTTTCCAAGGTCTAGTAACAGGCCCACGCTGCTCTGTGGTTCTGCTATGGGTATCTGTGGTCAGAGGGATGCTGGGAAGACTGCAGCCCTCTTATTCATCCCTTCTCCCATCTTTCTGCATTGGGTGATTTTGCTGCTCAGCAAAATGAAACACCAAAAATAAATAAATAAAGCTTTCCTCTCTCTCCCTTCCCCCCAGTTCTCTTTAATATGAATGCCTACCTTAAGAGAATATCTCTGATTTATCTCGTTTATTTCTTATTTATACATAGTTGTTTGCATGTTGTGTGTGGTCTTTGAGGGCACGAATCATTTTAGTTTTTCCTAATGTTCCTAGCAAAAAGCACAGTGACTAACCCCATAGTAGGTACTTTTGGTTTTAAACCCCTACTCTCTGTCTTACAATCAATATTGAGTGTTGGTTCCAAGATAGAAGAGTAGAAAGAGCTTGGCAATTGGGGTTAAGTGACTTGTCCAGGGTCATGCAGCTAGGCAGTGTCTCGGGTCACATTTGAATCCAGGATCTCATCTCCAAGTCTGATTTTATTCACTGAGGTACCTACCTGCCCTCACTTCTTGATTTGACTGTTCTAGAGCTACTTTCTGTATGTGTGTCTTTTGTTTCTCTACCTAGAGTATGCCCCTTATAGGTAAGGTACGTGTATTTTATTTCTTGTGTAGGTCCCTTCCTCACCCCTCTCTCCCCACCCTCAGTGCCACATCCAGTAGACATTTACTAAACACTTACAAATTATCTGGTGAATCCAAGAAAAAAATCTGAATGATTGGGACAAGTACTGCCTTGACTGAAATTCACAGGTCCTAGGGCCTGGCCCTCGCCTTTCCTTCCAAACTGTTTTCACTTTTCTCCTTTTCATGTTCTCTACATTTCAGCCAAAGCAACCTACATGCTGCTGCCCCAACATGAAAGTTCAAATCTTCCCTCCATGCCTTTGCCCAGTATGTGCCTGAAATATTCTCCTTTCCCCCTTCAGGCCTCTTGGAATTATCAGCTCCATCAGGGCTCAAATGAAGTACCACATGCTATGAGAAGGGGCAGCAAGGTGGCTGGGTGAACAGCATCATACCTGGAGGCAGGAAGACTCAGCCTTTCTGAGTTCAAACCTGGCCTTAGACACTTGCTGGCTGGGTGACACAAAGCAAGTCACTGTGTTCCCCTGCCAACGCTAGTCATTCTGACTTCTGTCCTGCCACTGGACTTGGATGATTCCAAAAGAGAGTGTGAGGTTGCACTTAAATCCAATTCACATGCAAGTGTAGACATTATTCCAAGATGTCATTGGTCCTCTGTGAAAATGAAGAACCAATAGCAACAACAATCTCCATTCATATCCTGTATGTCCTAGTCAAATTGGACTAATTGCCATCACCTGACTACACCTTGCATGATCCAGCCTCTGCTACGTTCCATATCTTCTCCCCTACATTCGAATTATCCTCTGCTCACTGAAATCCTTCAAGGCTTGTCTCAAATGCTACCTCTTTACTTCATTTCCCTTCTCAGAAATTACTTTCTCTTCCTACAGGCTCCCATTGTACTTTATCCCTCCAAGAAGATCTTATACGATCTTTTGTACTGTAGCTATTGGAGTTATTATACATTGTGTAGTATTTTGTAGGGTGGGAGGGATTGTAGATCTATATGCCCTGCTGAACTTTATGCTCTTTGAGTGGGGAAACTGGGACTTAATCTTTATTCCTCAGCACAGAGCACTGAGGGCTAGATAATTTGTTTGATCTTCATCTATGATTTTATCAAGGTAGGAAATTTATAATGTGAAAACTCTCTGTCAGTGTAGATCAGAAACTGTTCTGAAGCTCCATCTTTAGAGGGATGCCTAGAACATTGGAAGTTTAATTTGTTTGCCCAGAATCACATGATCAGGATGAGTCAAGGTAGGACTTGAATCTGTGGCTTTCTTACTCTCAGTCTTCTTTCTACTTTCCCATAAGTAATGAGTGAGCGAATGCATGAGTGAATCAATTTCTGTTTATTATCTAAAACCTGTGTGGTTTAATGGGCTATAAGTTGAGTATAAACCAATAATGTAATGTGGCAATAAAAAAAAAAGACTTCCACCTATTAATGGTATTAGCAGGAGTTAATGTCTAGAACTAGGGATAAGATAGTTCCATTATCCTTTACTCTAGGCAGGTCTCATATATGTATGCAGGTCTCAACATCCCAACTGAGGAGGGATGTTGATAATGGAAATTGTCTAGAGGAAGACTAACAGGATAATATAAGAATTTGAAAAAAAGTCTACTTGAGGAAGGTAGGATGATGACTTTTGAATTCTTCTCCTAGAATTAGAAAGGCTATACCTTCCACTCAGGATCCTAGAGGTGCCCCCTGATTGGTTCCAAGGCAGGAGAGCAATAAGGGCTAGGCAATGGGGATTAAGTGACTTGCCCAGGGTCACAAAGCTAGGAAGTGCCTGACACCAGATTTGAACCTGAAACCTCCTGTCTCTAGGCCTGGCTCTCAATCCACTGAGCCACCCAGCTACCCCCTATCTTTTCTCTAATCTTATTGGATCAAGTTCCCAGTCCTGTCTATTCCCTTACCTATTATCTAATAGTAAGCATCATCTTTGTTCCATTTAACCAATTAGCATCAATTACAATTTTTAATAGATATTTTCTTTTTAAGACAGCAAAAACCCAAATCCAAACATTTCATGTCCCCCCACCCCATGCCTAGATACATTGGGTACTCTCTCTGATACAACTTCAACTCCTAGGAATAATGGGCCCACATTTATCTCAGTTTCTATATAAGATTAATCACACCAAATTTACTTTCAAATATGGCACAATCTTTTTCAATTACCTGTGGGTTAGATCACAAAGATCACTCCTTAGACCCTCAATGCAGCACTGAATATCTTCAACCCCAGCATGGTCTCTGCTCCCAGACATCCTAGTGGCTTACTCTACTGAATTTTTGAAGCTCTTAAGATCATAGCCATCATCTTCACATAGATTGAGGAAAGAATGGATATTGGAGTCAGAAGCAACAGCTAGTCTCTAGGTGAGGTAAGACCCATGGTCATTTCTCAGTTCAAAAGTCCCTAGCAATTCCTTCTCTCACCAATATTGAGTCCATAAAGAGCCTGTACTGTGAAACTAGATGACTAATATTTTTTTTAACACACTTCAGTTCCAGATACTCAATCAATAGTATAATCATATGGTTATTAGGCAGAACTAATTGCATAATGTCTACATGTACAACAAAGTCCATGTGAGGATTGCCTTAGCCAAGCTCTCTACACATGTTCATAAGAATTGAGCTCATTGGCCAGTCCCTTGTTTTGTTTTGTTTTTACTCTTCATTTTTAGGTCTGGTTTTCTTTCTAGAAATGTTTCAAATGTCTCTTTGTATTAAAAAGTAATTTTTTTTAAATCAATGAAGGTTAGGTTACTTAAGGTCACATTCTGAGCTCCTTTGTTCTTTGGAACAGGCTAGTCCATTCCTTTCTGGGATTTCTGGTGAATACATAATAGTCTTGTGTTTCTTGAATATATTTTCCTTTATATCTGAAAGTCTTCCTATTGTTTCTCAGTAGAATTTCTAAATTTAATCACAGTGTATCTTGGAGTTTATAGCATAGGGCTGGGAGTTGTTATTGATATTTTGATTTTTTGTTTGTTTTCTAGAGGCAATCTATGGATTATCTCAACTGATACTTTGTTTTGTGGGTTCAAAAGTTCTCAGCAGTTTTCTTGTCTTCTTTGTTATATTAGGGTATATAGGTTGTTTTACTTGTCTTATTCTTCTGGGAGACCTATAATCCTTAAGTTGTCTTTATACATTCTATCTTCAAGATCAATATGTTTTGCTGATATAAAAATCATGTTTTCTTTTAATATTTCTTTTTTTTTTGCTTCTTTTCTTTCAGATTGTCACTTACTTCTATGATTTTGAACTCCCAATCTGTTATTCTCTCTTTTTTCTCTTTGGTGAGATTTAAGTTTTTCTATTCTACTCATTACTTCTGTTATGTAGAACATGAATCTTGCTTTCATAACCTTTCTTTCAGCCATTTGGAAACATCTTGCTATAGTTCCATGCTCTCTTGGGAATATACAATGTCCTCTGCCTCATCTGTCTTACTATATATTCATAGATGTCTAGGTTCCTTTACTTGAATTGGAGGTTTTATTCCTTTCTGTTATTAATATCCTCCATGCTGGTTTATATGCTTATGCTCAAGGTCTTTAATTGAGTTTTCTTGGTCCTGAGATCTTTGATCCAGTCCCTTTTCTTAATTTTATCCTATTGCTCACTTTCTGACTCCTTCCCTTTTGACTGTGATTTTCTTGAGGGGAGGAGGGAACTTGTTCTTCAAAACTATATCAATCTTCTTCCACACTAGGCAATTCAAGGTTCACCAACCTTTTTGTTGATCCCAAGTGTCTAAGGGAATAGAATTGGGCCCAGGTGGCTGATGGACTCTTTCTCTCAGGTGTAGCAGAGTGCCACATAACCATGAATATGTCCTTCCCTAGTTCCTTCTGTTCCTCAGTTCTTTGGCTAAGTAGTATTATAGTATAAAACGCATTGCAAGCTGCTGCCTTTTGGATTTCTGGGTCCTGGGTGGAAGTTAGAATCAAATTCTATTGAAAGTCTATGGGTTGCTTTGTGTAGCCCTATTGGCTTAGGGTTGTAGGAAGTGGGGAAGGGAGCCATGTGACCCAGACGTCCAAGTCCCCTGTTATAATAGTATTGGATATGAGTATCTGAAGAAGAGAAAAGTTAAAGGGGATATGATTGGTATCCTCAGACATCTGAAAGACTATAACATGGATGGGAGATAGCAAAACAAAGACTAGTGAATGAAAATTACAAGACAGAAACTTTTGGCTCAGATTAAGACAACTCTTTATAAATCTCAGAGCTATTAAAAAAATAGAATAGGCTTGTTAGGTAGAGAGTCATTCCCCATCACTGGACTTATCCTTGCAAAAATTGGCAGGGTTATTGTACAGGAGGATTTTATACTGGGTAGGAGTTTGGAATTGTTCATTTCTGGGGACCTTCCAAACCCAGAGAATCTAGGATTCTAAGATAAAATGAATGTATGGATGTGAGTATGGGGGTCCATGTTTGTGCACACTTGTATATCCATGAATTCAGATCAGCTATTTCTTCCCTAGTTGGTAAATAGTATAAGAGGAGGGGGAAACATGGCCTCACACACAAAAAGAGGAAGAGTAATGAAGGTGGGGAAACAAAGGGAATCACTTAATTTGGAAGGGGGGAAGGATTTGTGGTTTTGAAATCTCTGCCAAGTGAGTTGGACTAAAAACTCCTCCAGACACATTTTGTAAGCAAGAGGGTTCCTTTGACTGGAGCGGGGGCCTGAGCCTTTTCAAGAATGATATACAGCTTCTCTCCACAGGACAGGGCTCATGTTATTTACTGGGAAATTTCTGGCCCTCTGCCAACCAGAGAAACACTCTCTTGTTGGCATTTTAGCGGAGGAGAGGATGAAGCAAAGCAAACACTTCACTATCACTATATCACTATGTTTAGACTCAAGCTTTCAGATGTGAGGATGGGATTTCTCACAGCAGCTATGACCTCTCCCCTTCTCTCCCCCAAAGACCAGAAGACCTGATGGCATTCTCTGTCTCCTTCTCAACCCAATTGCATTTGGTACACACAAATGAGTCTGGGCTTAGAGAGCTCATCTTGCTACATGTCTCTGAAGCACAGTATATGCAGTATTTTAGAGGATGTACAGGGTGTCTGGGATTGCCTGAAGCTACCCCAATATTGCCTGAAGCACAAACCCAAGCAGTAGTCAATTCACTCCGGTAGTTGGATGGGGCAGTAGGATAATAAAACAGAAGCATTCGGCTTACCGGGGTGTATTTTTATCATCATTATTCAATCCAATTCCTCTATTCCTGTCTTTCAATTTATGCTTTACTCACACCAGGAGAAAAATCTTCTACTGGCCGCTCCTTTTGTAAAAGGAAGCCAGATTTAGAGAAAGACAATTACAGTTCTGGAAATGACCTCAGAGGTTATTTCTAACAACCCTTAACCAAACTTCTTTTGGTAGCATCCCCAACAAATGGTAATACAAACTCTTCTTGAATACTTCCAGGGATGGAGAACCTCCTGGGTTTCCTCATTCCATTTTCAGTACAGCTCTAGCTGTTAGAAACTTCTCCTTTCCTGTAACGTCCCCTTCCTGGTCCTGGTTCTTTCCTTTGGGGCCAAGCAGAAGAGATCTAATCCTTCTAACAAAGGGCAGTTTTTTAGACATCTAAAGACTTCCCCCCCCCTCCCCATCCCCCTTATCCTTTCTCACCCAGCTAAACAATCTACACATCAACTAAACTGTACTACTAGGTGTTTGTTTTTATTCTAAACTAAAGATATGAGTGGACATTATGTTTTCAAGCTCATGTAGCATTTTTTTCTTTTGATGTAGCAACAATCAACATTTCATTCTAGCAATGGCCAATAGCCTACTCTGATCGAACTTGAAAAAAAACATCTAAAATTTATGAACTCATAAAATTTATGAGTTGGAAGAGATTTCACAGATCAGTTAGTCTAATTCCTATTGGAAGCATGGTCCCCTCTCTAACAGCCTCAGCAAATGGTCATTCACAGCCTCTGAATGAACACCTCTAGTATGTGTGTGAATCTTTCTCTCTGTCTCTCTCTGTCTCTGTCTGTCTCTCTCTGTCTCTGTCTGTCTCTGTCTCTCTCTCTCTCTCTCTCTCTCTCTCTCTCTCTCTCTCTCTCTCTCTCTCTCTCTCTC
>NC_058131.1:242656967-242676196 GCF_016433145.1 Gracilinanus agilis
TCTCTCTCTCTCTCTCTCTCTCTCTCTCTCTCTCTCTCTCTCTCTCTCTCCCCCTACCCAAATACCTATCCATCCTTCCATCCATCGCTCCATCCATCCATCTGACTGTTGTATTCTTGGACAGCTCTGTTTATTGGGAACCATAATCTCAGTGTCTGGTATCATGGCAGACTTATAAAAGCACAGAATTTAGAAACCCTTATTTTATAGATGAGGAAATAAAGTCTCAGGAAGTTAAATGACTTATCCTAGGTCACACGGGTAAACATCAGTAAAGTCGGGATTTGAACTGATACCAAATTCAGTGCTCAGTGAAGCCAGATTCAAAACAGTACCCTTGCTTGGATTAGATTATAAAAATGAGTTTGGAGACTGGTCAAGTCGGCTCTTCCCCAGAAATGTTGCTATGAATCTGCAGTCAAATCTCTTTGGGGCATTTTTCAGATGTCTATGAATTTGTTTTCAAAGAAAAATGGTTATTCCTCAAAATTCCCAGACTAGGATTAGCTTTAGTCAGAGTTGATGTTAGCCACAGTCTATCTGGTGTTATTTTCAGATTTGGAGAAGAGCCTCCTATGCAGAAATACTTCCCTCACCACCTGTTGCTGATCAGCCTGATGGCTTTTTTTCTCCCCCCACAGCCTTTTATCCTACAATGACAGATGAGGATGAAAATAAAAATTCCCTTAGGAAGATAGAATTTCAGAGCTTTTAAGAGGAACCTTAGAACATAGAATGTCAGAAGGGACTTGAAAACATAGAGTGTTAGAACTGGGAAGGACCATGTAATACACAATGTCAAAAGAAAAATGTCTTTGGAAAGAATTTTCAAAGGCAGAATGTGGAATGTTAGAGGCTGTAGGGGCAACGAGGTGGTTCAGTGAATTGAGAGCCAGGCTTAGATACAGGGAGGTCCTGGATTAAAATCTAGCCTTAGACACTTCCAAGCTGTGTGACCCTGGGCAAGTCATTTAACCCCCATTGACTAGCCCTTACCACTCTTCTGCCTTAGAACCAATATATAGTATTGATTTTATGATGAAAGGTAAGCTGACCTAACCATTCTGAAGGGCAATTTGGAACTTGCCCACAGGGCTATAAAACTGCATAGCCTTTGAGATCAGGTAATACCACTAGTAGGTCTGTATCCCAAAGAGATTTTTTTTTAAATGGGGAAAGGTCCTACTTGTACTAGCAGCTCTTTTTGGGGTGGCAAAGAACTGGAAATTGAAAAGATGTCCATCAATTGGGGAATGGTTGAACAAATTGTGGTATATGATGGTGATGAAACACTAATGTACTGTAAGGAATGATGAACAGGATGAGTTGGAAAGACTTTTCAGGACTGATTTGGAGTGAAATAAGCAGAACCAGGAGAACATTATACACAGTAACAGCAATATTGTGGGATGATCAAATGTGAAAGACTTAGCTTCTCTCAGCAATTCTGAAGGACTTGTGACAAAGAATGCTGAAAACATCCTGTAGCAGAGCAGAAGTGTAGAACCCAACAGAGGGCTCTCACTGTCCCTTACTGAGGTCCAGAGACTAAATTGATACAGAGAAAGGCAGCCTTGGATAGCTGTGAGTGATTCACTTCAGATCATTTTCTGAATGCAGGTATACATTAGGAAGTAGGAGAGGTACAAGGGACTGCCTGCCCTTTGATCCAGCCATACCACTGCTGGGTTTATACCCCAAAGAAATAATAAGGAAAAAGACTTGTACAAAAATATTTATAGCTGCACTCTTGGTGGTGGCAAAAAATTGGAAAATGAGGGGATGCCCTTCAATTGGGGAATGGCTGAACAAATTGTGTTATCTGCTAGTGATGGAATACTATTGTGTTGAAAGAAATAATGAACTGGAGGAATTCCATGTGAACTGGAAAGACCTCCAGGAATTGATGCAGAGTGAAAGGAACAGAGCCAGAAGAACATTGTACACAGAGACAGATACACTGTGGTAAAATCGAATGTAATGGACGTCTGTACTAGCAGCAATGCAATGACTCAAGACAATTCTGAGGGACTTATGGTAAAGAAGCTATCCACATTCAGAGGAAGAACTGTGGGAGCAGAAACACAGAAGAAAAACAACTGCCTGATCACATGGGTCGATGAGGATATAATTGGGGATGTAGATTCTAAACCAGGTGTCGGCAACATATGGCTCTTGAGCCATATCTGGCTCTTTTGAGGACCAGATATGGCTCTTTCTGCAGGAGCCATAAAGTCAATTTTTTTTCAGGCGCTGTTACAGGAGCGCACTGTGAGCACTGTACAGCTCTCACGAAATTACATTTTAAAAAAATGTGGCGTTTATGGCTCTCATGGCCAAAAAGGTTGCCGACCCCTGGTCTAAATGATTACCCTAGTGCAAATATCAATAGTATGGAAATAGATCTTGATAGATGACACATGTAAAACCCAGTGGAATTGTTCATTGGCTACAAGAGTAGAATGGTAGGAGGGGAGGGAAAGAACATGAATCATGTAACCATAGAAAAATTTTCTTAATTAATCAATTTAATACATTATTTTTTTTTAAAAGGAGAGATACAAGGAAAGACACTGAAAGGGCATAAGGGCCATGTGAAAAGAGAAGACTATGAGTTGGAGGCTGAGGCAATTCAAGGCAAAAGTGGAAATCTGGGAAAAGAGATTTGAGATTGCAAGAAGTGATTTTTTACATCCCCCCATTTTACCTAGTACAGAACACATAAGCTGGCTTTGACCTACACCCTCCCTATACAGAGTAGACTACAAAAATTGGCCATTTACTTAG
Source organism: Gracilinanus agilis (assembly GCF_016433145.1). Lineage (NCBI taxonomy): Eukaryota > Metazoa > Chordata > Mammalia > Didelphimorphia > Didelphidae > Gracilinanus > Gracilinanus agilis. The sequence continues at coordinate 242,659,755 of NC_058131.1, forward strand.
TCATGTAGCTTATTTTGTTAGATATAGTCACAAGCTCCCTACAAAAAGGGTTTTAAGTACTCACTGCAAAGACTGACTTTCTCTCTAGCTGCTCCAAATCTCTCTTATTTCCCAGGGAGAAACAGGCAGCCTCTGAACATCTCATTAGGTGCTATAGTAACCTGCTTTCAGAGTGGAGGGCTGCCCTTTACCAACAATGCCAGCCCCAAAACCCATCCTGAGCTATTATGCTTGCCTGGCCTTGTGAGCTTTACAATCAGACATGATCAAGAGTTGCAATCACTTTTCCTTTCCCCAAAGAACCCGGCTCAACGTCAGGCACTGTACACTGCCATCCCTGGTCAGGGTTCCACCGCCCTGGGTTCAGAGTAGCCCAGTAAATTTCCCTGTGAGGGCTAGATATGTTCACAGGCACCCTGGAAGGGATGTTTTCCCTTCATATTGGGTTTGGAAACTTTCCCCATCTTTATGCTTCCAACTGATCCTCTCAAAAGTCCTTTGAGGAAGGCAGGGCAGGGACATGTAGCTCCATTTTCAAGTGGAAGGAACCGAGGCTAAGGGAAAGAAGCAACTTTCCCCCAAATCCTGGAGAGGCAGCATGATACAATGGGGAGAGCATTAGCTATGCAGTCATAGGACACCTCAAGGCAAGAGCTCCCTGGACCACAGCTTCTTCATCCAGAAAATGAGAGGACTGAACTAGATCACCTCTAAGGCCCCTGTGAGTGCAGTTGGATAGCATCAGTGCCTGGTCTGGAGGCAGGTAGACCTAAGTTCAAAACTGCCCTTAGACATTTACTAACTATGACTCTGGTCCAGTTAGTAAATCCTGTTTGCCTCAGTTTCCCCATCTGTAAAATGAAGTGGAGAAAGAAATGACAAACCACTCCAGTGTCTTTGCCAAGAAAACCCCAAATGGGGTCACAAAGAGTTGGACACGACTGAAAGGCCTGAACAAGAACAATGATGTCTGTATCATTTCTGTGTAGCACACCCTTCCAGGTGGGCTTGGGAGGACCCCTGAAGAAAAGCCTTGTGACACTAACTCCTCATGGGGATGGGAATCTTTATTGGCCGAGAGACTTGGGAGGAAGCTAAGAAAGAGAGAAAGAGAGAAGAGCAGGAAAGAGAAGAGGTGAAAAGGCTGCTGAATGGGAGCCCCAACTCTTTCCACTTCCTGAAACTTCACTAAGGCACAGGCCTATCGTTCTTTCCACTGGCAGAAGACATGATGGGAGGCAGACTTATGCCTTTAATTTCTCTGCCCTTCGGTCTTATGCAGAAAATGTCAATTCAACAAATATTTATTAAGTCAGAGGCACTCTTCTAGGGAATGGGAATACAAAGACAAGACAAAACAGTCCCCATTCTCAAAAATTTTATCAGAGGAGACAGAACATCTAAGCAAATACATACAATATTAAATGACATGGGTAGGAGGAGGACCACTAATGATACAGGGAATCAGGGAAAGCTTCTTGGAGCAGGTGACACCTGAATTGAGTTGTTATTTTTAAATTCCTTACCCTTACTCAAAGTTCATTAAGACATTTGCAATATTGCTTGCTGGGATTTAGCAACAGGGTCCAGTTTCCACATAGCACTAATTAAATACTTTATTGAATAAATTCAATATGAAACAAAATGCATTTGAAAGCTTTCTTTTTAAAAAAAGTCCATTTGAAAAGTCTTTTTTAAAATTTGTGTGTACATTTAAATATATTATTTTTTAGTACAGTTACAGTGGTTAGAGCACCAAACTTAGAGTCAGGAAGACCTGAGTTCAAATGCTACCTCAGAAACCTTCTAGCTGGGTGACCGTAAGCAGTTTGCCCCTCTCTCAGTCTCACTCTCTTGCATCTATAAAATGGGAATGATAATATACTTGCCTCATAAGGTCATTGTGTAGGTCAATGAGTTAATATAGGTAAGGGACTCTATGAACCTTAAAATATTAGATAATGTGTTTATTATTTCTTAAGATGAAATCACCTAATATGATTTGGGTTTTGATGTTAAAAGATTACTCTATTACAAATATGAATAATATGGAAAAAGGTTTTGAACAATTTTATATATATGTATATACATAAGTAGAATTGCTTGTCAGCTCCAGGAGGGGGGAGGGAAAAGGGGAGGAGAGAATATGAACCATGGAAAAATATTCTAAATAAATAAATAATTTTTTTAAATGAGATCACCTACATAGGTTGCAATCAGCATTGTTAATAACATTTCCTTGAGTAAAAAAAAAATTGTATTTTTGCCTTTTGCTTTTATATAATAGCCAGTTCTAGAAATGCTCCTTCTCTTCTTCCCCCTCCTCCATTTGAACACTCCCTTATAAAAAAGGAAAAACAATAGGGCAACAACACCTGATACAGCAACCATGTCTGACAATGTATATATAGCATTGGTATCAACTCTACCATTTTATGAAGGAAAAAACTGACAACCAACAAGGACTATGGTCCCCCTGAGAGTAAATTCCAGGGCCAGGATTTGAAATAGGTTAATCCACTATTGACACTACCCTCTGCCTCAGTTTCCTTATATGTAAAATAAAGACCTTAGACTAGATGGTCTCCGAGGTCCCTTCCAGCTATGATTTCCAAACTCCACGTTCAGTGTTCTTTCATCTCCACCATGTTGTTTCCTTGGGAGGGCACCCTGGGCAGGTAGTGGGGGAGGGTTCCTGGGTCTTGGGGCCCCTGGGAGTTGGCCACCAGAAGAGAGGAGCCAGAAGTGCAGAAAGGAAGATGGATGAGCACAGGAGACAAACTTGGCTCGCTTCACATTTTGGCAAGGGCAGGCCTTGCTCAGTGGGATTCACACGTTTTAAGTCCTGCTCTTTAAAGCATGCTTTTTATAAGCCGAGCCAGGAATCACCCTGGGAATGGTGCAGAGATTCCTTCCTGCTGAATAGTTTGATCTAACAAATCTTGGAAAGGCTGCTGTATACATCTTTGTCTGCTGGTTTTCCACCAGGGCCAGGACCTCCACAGGCAGTGTCAGAAATCACCGCTTACCGTCGTTAATCCACATCTGAGACCTCATGGAGAGGAGTGGAACCGCCTTTCGGATTTCGTGGAGGGCAAGACGGGGGCCCAAAGAAGCCATCAGTGCTTAGGATTTCAAGGTGGAAAAATGGTTAGAGATAATCTCGTACAACTCTCTAATTTTACTGATGAGGAAACTGAGAAAGGAAGGGATTTATTTAAAGGCATACAGGTAATATGTTATGAAACTAGAATTTGAACCCAGGCTGTCTCCAACCCTGATGCTCTTTCAACCTTCATATGGTTGTTGGTTTTTTTTTCCACAGTTCTAATTTTTCTGGCAAATTAGCACCAGAACTGAGATGAGATCTTGGAAAGGCCTGCTGTTCAGAGTGAGGTTTTGTCTAATAATAGCTAGCATTTATATAGCACTTTTAGGGTTGTGAAGTGCTTTACATATGTTATCCCATTTGATCTCAGTTACTATTATTATCCCCATTTTATAGATGAGAAAACTGAGGCACATAAAGGTTAAGCAACTTGAAAGGTCATGCAGCAAAAATGTCTGAGGCAGGACTCAAACTCCAAGTCTTCCCAACTCCTCATCCAGTGTTTTATTTGCTGTACCAACTAGTTGCCTCTCTATCATCCCACGATTTAAGTCTCCATTGCCTTGGTTGCTGCTGCTGGATTTAGAGACTGAGAATCTAGGTTCTTCTAGTGTGACCTTGAACAAGTAATTTAATCTCTCTAAGCCCTCCTCTCCTCATCTATAAAGTGTTGGGCTGGAATAGATGACCTCTAAGGCCCCTTCTAGCTTCAAGTCCATGAGCCTACAGGCCTACGAGCTTTCCCACCAAGCTTGATTTTCAATGGCTAGAAAATCTCTCCAGCCTGTTAGGTCTTGTTCCTCCTCAAGAACAGAACATCTGATGGAACAGAGGGGGACCAGGGGAACAGACAATGCCTCCTCCTTTGAGTTTGTCCTCAGGTGGGAAGAACTTCTTAACATTTTCAAGCTGCCAAGATTTGCTAATTTGGGAATCTGTGATGGATGGCCTAGTAGGTAGCTGGAGTGAGGCCACTGACATCACCTGTGTGATTACAAGGTCCTGCCATCTCTAAACCAGCCTCCCTCATCCACTGGCGGATGCCTGAAATTCTTCCATAGGAGTTTGTTGCTGTTACTTTTTGGCTCAGTCCCTGTTTGAGAGCAAATCACCCTGGGAAGGGTCATACTGTAAGCTGTTCTAATTCATAGAAGTATGGGGTAATAGCAAGAGCTTCAAAGGCATCTGGCATCAAAAGATCTGAGTGTGAGCTCAGCTCGCCTTCTTATTGACTCTGTGAGGTTGGGCAATTCACAGACTGGCTCTCCATCTCACAGACTGGCTTTCCCCCTCTCTAAAATGAGGGGGCTGGGATTAAATCAGAAGGATCAGACACCCTGCTGCCTACCACACTCCCAAGCCGGAACAAAATGAAAACGTAATTGGGAAATATTTAGCAAAATAATTAAAATACAATAAAACATAGATGAGATTATATTTTAAATCTAAATCAATAGGGTGCACAGGGATCCTCGTATACAGATTAGTGGCCTCCAATTTCTACTCGAGTTTGGCACTACTTGATTAGATGATTCCTTGTTGTTCATCCTTCATTTTGAAGAGAAACAGTGACATCACAGGGTGATGCCTTGACTCATGTGTGGATTGGATTTAAGTGAGGCAGTTACACAAAGCCATCAACCTCAATCTCTTCCAGAGTCCTGGAAGTCCAGTGGCAAGACAAAAGTCAGGATGACTGGTTCCCAGGATGTAGTAAATGACCTTGGAGTCTCCTTCCTGACCACGCTCTCTTAGACCCATTCCACAGCACCTGTTTCAGCCACCTTCAAGGCGGTTGGAACAAATTGTTCTCATCTACCCATCCTGCTAGGGGAAGTCTTCTTATGCTTGGGGTAGGCATCCCCTAAGTCATTGGGTTTGAGGCTATCATTTGCTCTCAGCTTGGTTTAGCCCATCTGCAGAGCAGAGTGTGATGGATGCACATACTACCCTTTCTTGGAGAAGATTATAATGGAAGGAATTCATATCAATTTACTTTCCAAAAACTATAACCATCACTTTATGAGATGACTAGAAGCACTTTGATCTAGGAAAACTAGACTTCTCTTCTCTCCTTCCCACCATCCCTATATGCCCCAAGACCTTCCCTACTACTACTGTGCCCTTGCTCATGCTATTAAGTATATTCATCAATCAATGGCCAACTCTAATGCCATCTATTCCACAAAACTTTCTCTGATCATTCCCCCTTGCATCTCACAAAATATTTTGTGTTGCTCCCCTCTAATGCACATAATGTTGTATATTAATGATTGCATGTATTGCTTACTCTCTCAGGGGTGGGAAGAGGGGAAAAGAGTGAGGGATAGAGAGTGGTAGAGAATTTGGTACTTATAACTAAAAAAGAAAAATAAATGTTAAAAATTGTTCTTACATGTAATTGGGGGAAAACAAACTATTCTTTTTAAAAATGTTGTATATTTTAATTGCCAGTGTTTCTGTTTTATCCTCCTAGTAAAATGGGAGCTCCATGAAGACAAGGGCTGTGTAGTATCTCAAGTACTCTAGGAACTACAGGTGCTTAAATAAGTTTTTGTTGAATGAACGAATGAAATAAACAAAGCTCGGACAACATGACCCTCTAGCCAAGAAGGCTTGGTTAGTGAGCTCGGGCTGCTCGGCCACCTGCCCTGGTTTGCCCCTAGATGACCAGTTTAGTTTTCTAAGACTGGGCTACAATTTCATCTGAAGTTGATTTTTCTAAACATCCTGATGGCTGCATAATGTTCACTCCTCTTCTTATTAAACACATCTGTCCTCCTCTCCTTCTTGCAGAAAAATGGAATGAGACAAGAATGAATGCTTAAATAACTAAGGCTAGGGCCAGAGGGTTAAATAACATGGGAGTTGTTTGAACTATTCCCAGGGCTACACAAGAGAGGCTGAACTGGGCAGAGTTAAAAGATTTCATACAGTCTCAGAATTTGGAAGGGACCTCAGAGGTCAACAAGTACAATTTGTATCTACACAGGAATTTTCTGTATAATAGCCAGGGCAAGTGTTGATCTAGTTTTTGTTTAAAAACTTATAGTAAATGGTGAACTCATTACTTCCCCAGGCTGCCCATTCCATTTTTGGATAGGTGACACTGGAAGGGAATGTGTGTTTCACTATAAAGCCCTTTCTGATTCTAAAAGAAAGAACTTATCTCTCCTTTCTGGGTAATTAGAAATCTTGAACCCTTGGACTTCATCTCCCAGAATCCTTTTCTCTTTGTCTACATTGTGTCCTCATGTTTGGTAAATAAGTTGTGTGTAACCCCACCTTTTCTCTCTCTTCTCTTGAGACCGTGGCTGGGTTAGCTCCCTCTTTACTCTAGCTTTTTATTTTCCTTTGCTTCAAGTTAATATTAATAATTCTTATTAAATAGAATACATGGAGATATTGTATATTAATTTTTAAGCTTACATTTCTCTGGAATCTATGGCTCTGAGCTTGTAAGATAAAAAGTTTGTTATTCTAGGCTCTTCAGTCTGACATTCAAAGCCTTCTTTCTCTAGACTGAAGCTTCCATGCCATCCCTTTCTCTCAGTACCTCTTTTTTTATAACCTCTCCCCAGCTGTTTGTATTATGGCAACTATCACACAAGTTGTGTCTTATTGTTGTTTGTTTTAACTCTTATCTTCTATCTTGGAATCAATGTTAAGTATCAGTTCCCAAGGTCACACTGCTAAGAAGTATATGACATCAAATTTGAAAGCAGGACTTCTCTTTTCTAGGCCTAGTTTTCATTCCACTGAGCCACCTACCTGCCCTACAATTTGTGTTTTATATCATTCTTAACTTGTGTACATTTTAAGCCAGACTATAAGCTCCCTGAGAGTAGGTTTTATTTTCCTTTGGGTCTCTCCACCATTTCTCATACATGGGATTAGAGAAACTTAAAGCTAGAAGGGACTTTAGATGCCATCTAGTAGAATCTCTCCCATCTAGAGTAGGAATCTCTATTATGACTTCTGTAATTAATGGTCATCTGGCTTAAGAAAAAAATTGGGAAGTAATTGTTTTCAGATATAGGACGGCAGAAAAAACACAGGATATGATTCTTTGTGGGGACACAAGGGAAACAGTCCTTTGTTGACTCATCCAGAGATGCTCAAAGGATTTAGAGCTGATCTCACTCAACCCCTGCATTTTACAGATGAGGAGATTGAGGACCAGGAGAGACAAGTGATTTGTCCATAATCACATGCCTAGGAAGCAAGACTTTTCCTACTCTACTACTCTATATACAGTGGAACTCCCAATAAGCATGGGTGATAGCAGCTGGAATCAGCAGGCATTTCCAGACTCCTGAACCACCAATGTGCCTTTCCCATTTAGAGTCTGCACCCCTCGCTCCTAGTTCCAACACTCTAACCAGTATTTGGGATGGATTAGTTCTATTGGATCTTCTTGTGGTTCAAACTCTAGTTCCCATGTATCTCTTCAACCTACCCAATGCAACCCCAACCCACTTCTCCCTTCCCTACTACTATGTACTATCTACAATTGCTGCCCTATGAAAAGTCTTTCTCCAAGGGCAAATTGCTAGAGGTATCTCCTTTCTTATCTCCCACTCAACAGTTTGCCTTCTTCTCCAACCACTTGACTGAAGCTGCTCTCTCAGGAGTCATCAGTGACCTCTTAATCACCACATTCCATGACTCCTTTTCACTCTTCATCCTCTTTGACCTCCTTGCAACTTCGTAGGTGTTGCTGAAGGAATGAATAAGCACTTTGGGAAATTGTATTAACTGTTGGTTCAACCAGGTTCAACAGAGAGGTAATTTCCTGCAGTAAATGAGAAACCATCATGAAGCGATGCTTAGAGAGTTGGCCTCAGAGTCAGAAAGAAATGAGTTCAAATCCTACTTTTGATATATTCTATCTTGTGATCCTGGACAGGTCTGTTAACAAATTACCCTGTAGAACTCTCTAAGTCTAAAAATGGCAAAATAAGTTCCATTACCCATTGGGATAGGGTGTTTCCTCACTAGGAATTCCTTAAAAAAATTTTTTTTAATCCTTCTGTCTTTATAGTAAATCTAAGAAAGAAGAGCAGCAGAGGCTAGGCCACTGGGATTAAATGATTTGTCCTGGTGTCTGAGGAAGTATCTGAATTCAATTTGAACCCAAGTCCTCCTGACTCCGACAGTGATGCTTTATCTACCATACCACCTAGCTGCCTCATTACCAATGAAATCCCAGGTCCAGTAAAAGAGAAATAAATAGACAGCATAGCAGAGTGAATGGAAAGCTGATAATTTGACCTGAAATTAAGTCCTGTTTCCAACAAAACTAGCTATCTGACTCTGAGCAAGTCACTAAATACATGACTCCCCAAGAATATAAGTTTATGGGTCAGATTGCTGTGGATATTGTTAGAGAAAGTTTACATGCTAATAAAATCACAGATCCAGACCTCCTTCCTCCCCTAAAACAAGTTCCCTGAAAGAAATAATGGGGAATACCATGATATAATAAACAAAGGAAATAAATTTGAAATCAAGTAAGTTTAAATCTTTCCACACTACTTAATAACTGAGTGACCTTGGATTATGGGCCTCAGTTTCCTCTAAGGGAATTGGATATGTTGATCTCTCGAGCTCCTTCCAGTTCTAAATTATGTGATTTCCTAAAGTACTGAATTTATTCCAAAAGTGTAGCTAAGGTGCCAAGAGGAAATAGCTGAACACTTGGATTTCTTCTATGGTTTATTTCTGTATATGTTATCGACATAGATGAAGTAGTATGTTATAGTGATTCAAAGGATTCATGGAATCACAAAATTTGAAAGATGTAAGAGACTTCCACAGCCATCCCCAAAGAATACCTACTATGACTTGTCCAGCATCTGCTTGGAGACCTTGAGGAACCTGGCCCATTTGGAAGTAGCCCATTCTATGCTGAGACAGCTCTCACTATTTCCTGACATCAATCTACATCTATCTCTTTTCAACTTATACCCAGTGTTCTCTGTCCTGCTATACGGGGCCACACAAGACAAGTCTAATCCAGTATCTGTTTGACCAGCCATCAGATACTGGAAGACCATGATCTTGTTTCCCTTGAGTCTTCTCTTCTCAAGCATAAACAATCTCAGTTCTTTCTATGAATCTTCATCAAGGTCTTTCACCATCCAAGCCTTTCCTCCGCATTCTCTAAATCATTTTCTTTAACTGTGGTGTCCAGAACTAAAAACAAGACTCTAGATGAGATTGATGAAGGCAGAATATGGTAGGACTCTCACCTCCCTGTTCCTAGAAGCTATCCCTGATTGTATTAGCTTCTTTGGCTGTTACATCATGCTGTTAACTCATGTTGAGCTTGCAGTCTACTAAAACCCCAAGATCTTTTTTATAACGCCGATATTTCCATTTCCCTGACTTCTTCAAGACTCATGAATGAGCCTAATGATTCCTCTGCCATTTCATTCTTGTGAGCTTGGGTTTTTGTACTCAAATGTAAGGATCTGGGTTTATTTATTTAATTCTAATTAATTAATTAATTAAATTGTTATTTAAGTCTAGTTCCGCTATTTTCTATCTGTTGGCCCTTAGGGAAGTGAATCAACCTTGTAAAATAATTATTTAGGTAGCTAAGTGGCACAGCATTCCAAGCACTAGGCTTCATCAGAAAGACTCATCATGAGTTCAAATACAGCCTCAGACTCTTACTAGCTATTTGACCATAGGCAAGGCAATTCATCCTAGTTGCCTCACATTAAAGGGAGATATCATGGGGCAACAGAAAGATCATAAAGTCAGTAGATCTGGGTAGTTTACTTGATTCCTAAGGCCCATCTCAATTCTGAGATTCAAGTCCGAGTTTTGAGACTACCTCGTCACATGACTTTCATCAAGATATTACTCTCTTTGGACCTTGGTTTTTCTCATCTCTAAAGTGGGAGGACTGGCCTAGGTGATCTTAAAGGATTAGTTCTAAAATTCCATGAACTTGTGAAGTCACGAATTAAATTACCGTGACTTGACTCCCAGGTGCTTTATCTCCTAAGGTTTCTGCAGGCTGTCCCCATAATTAATTTACATCATCACGACTGAATCTCTCATATATAGGAATCCATATTGATCTCTGAAGGAGCACATGTGAATGGCTCGGCTTCTCCCTATTCATTTCATCAGTTTTAGCCTGGCTTTGGGCCAGTTTCCTTTCTATTCCTCAACTGGGTCCTTAGACCAAGGAACAATAGAAACCAACTTCAGAGCTTTTTGAGTGGGGCGAGGGAGAGTTTAGAGAGAAGTCAAATCCTCCATCAATGGACAAAGGGCAGCTCGTATTAATCCTAATTGGAGTTATGATTCCAGGGCTCAGGCCCATCAGTTGGAGGAGAAATCAATAACTATTGACTTCGGGACTTAAGTGCGCTATATTTCCTCGAATAGGTCCTGTACTCGGCTGTCTTTCAGGTCTCTTTATACATTATTCTCCATTGCACAGACAATCATCTCCTAATAATCCAATCAAGACCACAGGAACTGTGAAAGAGACCACAGCCGGTATTTTTGTCTGTTATTAGACTGGGCCTGTACAGAGTCTATTTCAAAATGCAACAGTCCTCCTAGAGATTTGGAATTCAAGAAATATCCACAGTTTATAGGGATTACAGACACTCCTCCACCTCATTAAAGTAGCCATCATTTACTTCCACGTGAGATCAACTATGGCAATGGGGCTGGTGATTAAGACTCTTTTCAACCAAGGAGGAAAAGCACCCTGGCACAGTAGTAAGAATGGTAGAATGAAGGGTCAGGAGTCCTGGGTTCAAGGCTGGGGTCTGCCACTTTTCTGTCTGACTTTCACTTTACTGAGCCTCTGTTTCTCCAGATGTAAAATGAAAGTAAGAATACTTGTATACATGATGTTACAGGCTGTTGATCTAGTATGACCTAGTGAAGGGTACTGGATTTGGCAGCAAAGGACTTAGATTCATCTTTCCCCTCTGAAGCTTACCACATATGTACTTACCTATGTGACCTTGGATGAGTTAGTTAACCTCCCCATGCCTCAGTTTCCTCCTCTGTAAAATAAGCGGATCAGACTGTCCCATCTCTGAGGTTCTTTTCAGCTTTTACTCTATGACCCTGTGGCCTGGATTTTAGTCTTGCTCCGATATTCATTTGCTGAGTGATGATAAACAAGTCAATCAATGAAGTAATAAACACTCATTAAGCATCCACTACATTGGAGTCCAAGTCACTGTGCTAAGCACTGGGAATGCAAAAAGAGCCAAAAGTGGTCCCTACCCTCAAGGAATTCACAATCTAATGGAGGATACAACATGAAAACAGACATAAACAAAATAAACTACACAAAGGATAAATAGGAAATGACTAACAGAGGGACGGCATTCCTATTAAAGAGATTGGTAAGGGCTTACTGCAAAAGAGGAGAGTTGAGGCAGAGGTGAGGAGGGAGAACGTTCTAGGCTCAGGATTCAGAGAAAACAACTGGAGCCAAAAGATGGAGTGTTTTGTGTGAGCAACAGCCAGGAGGCAGGATATCCTGGATGGAAGAGTTATGCTTTATGGAATAAGGAATAACAAGACTGGAAAGTGGGGCAGCTAGGTGGCTACACTTCCTAGCTGTGTGATCCTGGACAAATCACTTAATCCCAAATTGCCTAGCTCTTACCACTCTTCTGCCTTGGAACCATTCCTTAGTATCAATTCCGAGAGAGAGGCAAGGGTTTAAAAAAAAAATAGAAAACTATAAAGGTAGGAAGGAGTTAGGTTATGAAAGGCTTTGGATGCCAGAGGATTTTGTATTCAAACCTGCAGTGGATAAGGAGCTAGTTGAGTTTATTAAGTAGGGGAGAGCCATGGTTGGTTGGACCTTTGTGTTAAGTGTTAAGGAAGCAGAATGGAGGATGGATTGGGATGGAGAGAGACTTGAGGCAGGCAGAACCTTGACTTGAGGCTCTTGTGGGCATGGGCATGAGGTGACAAGGACCTGTACTAAAGAGGTGGTGGTGTCCGAGGAGAGAAGAGGACATATCGCTATTGCAAAGGTCAAATCAACACGCTTTGGCAACAGATTGGATATGAGGGGCAAAAGCTAACAAGGACGATAACTCCTAGGTTGTGAGCCCAAGGGACTAGACCAGGGGTCGGCAACGTATGGCTCTCAAGCCATATCTGGCTCTTTTGAGGGCCAGATATGGCTCTTTCTGCAGGAGCCATAAAGACAATTTTTTTTTCAGGCACTGTTACAGGAGCCCACAATGTGAGCACTGTACGGCTCTCACAAAATTACATCTTAAAAATGTGGCATTTATGGCTCTCACGGCCAAAAAGGTTGCTGACCCCTGGACTAGATGATGGTTTTGCCTCTTACAGTCATAAGGAAGAGAGGAGAATGTTAGGAGGAAAGAAAATGACTTCTGTTTTGGATATGTTTAGTTTAAGATGAGTATTGGAGATCCCTTTGGAGAAGCTTGAAAGGCTGCTGGAGATAGATCCAAGAGCAAAGGTCACTTCCTCTTGGAAGTGGGGCTTTCATTTTCTCCCCTCTATAAAATAAGGGGGTTGGAGTTGATGACTTCTGGAATCGCTTCCAGCCCTAAGCTCATCTCCCCCAACGCTACAGAGCTCCTTCTTGGAAGTTTGTCAATCCATTTTCATTCAGTTGCACTGGACTCCTAAGGCCATATCACAAAGGTGGGTCCAGTCTTCAGGCACAGCTAAGATTCGCTTCTCTGATGTGTTTGTTTTCTGGGGCTCTTTAAGGAATATGCTGAGTAGCCCTATTTCAACCAGCAGTTCCAAACGCCATATCCATGCTGTTCATCGCTGAAAATTAGGCCATTTCTGTGACTCAGCACTATGGAACTCATCAATTTCCAGTTTAAAATTAACTGCAGAATGCAAAACAGACAATTCTGTTGGGGGGTGGGGAAAAAGAAGGTAAGCAGTAAGCACATTTGGCAACATAAAAGGCATGTTAAAATGTAAATCATTTGGGAGACTGTAAACTGTCTAGAGGAAAGGCAGCCAGTTGTTTGTTGGTTGGGTTTTTTTTTTTTAATCCAATGCAGTTTGAAACTCTTTAGGAATTTTTTTCTTTCTTTTTTCTTTTTTCTTTTTTTTTTTTTACCAAAGGATCCATTTTCCAGGATGTTATTTTGGGTATCCTTCTGACAGCAACTTCAGCTTCGTCTTTCGGCAGCACCGAGAGCCATAACACTCAAATTACAGTTTCTTTTTTTAAAAAAATGGAAACGGTTCTATGAACATGCCCAGATTAATATATCCCTTTCCGAAATTGTCTGCTATCTTGTCTCAGATATTCAGGGTAGAAGTGTTCAATGACATATGTATTTATTTTTCCAACAAAGGATGAAGAGATGGGGTGGGAGTTGAAGTCCAGGGCTTAGCACAGGGCTTAGAACATAGTGGGCATTTAATGAAAGCTTATTGATGGGACTTGTTGGCTTCAAGTGGCCCCAAGAGGCACAACTAGCAGTAATAGGTGGGAGAGCAGGGTACAAGGAGGCAGAATTTAGCTCAGTGACAAGGAAAACCATTTTTTAAAAACAATTCAAGCTCAACCCAATAATAGAATGGGTTGCATTAGAAGATAACAAGTTTCTTGTTGCTAGAAGTCCTCAAGTAAAAGATGGATGATCACTTGTTGGGAATATTGCAGGAGAGAGTTCTGCTTCAGGCAGGCAGTGGATTTAGAGGGCTTTTGAGATGCCTTCCAGCCTCAGAGATCTTAATAGACTATTTGTCCATATGTTAAGTACAGGGTTATTCTGATCAGGAGCAAGTCATCTGATGGTTTCCCATTGTCCATGGAAAATGGTCTTCTGATCTCAGTTGACCCATGATGTGGTAGAAAAAAAAGCCATTCAACAAAAGATCATTGTGGTTTCTCCCTTCTTTTGCTGACAGAATCAAACTCTGCTTGACCCTTCTCCCTTTCCCCCATTCTACCCTCACTTTTGTGAAAAGACTGAATCAAAAAGTCAGTCCTTGATTCCAGAGATTCCTTTGGAATCATTATTCACTATCAGCAAATAAGAAAATGGCTTAAAAGGGCCAGCTTTACTTGTAGGTGAAATATGGGGTTGCCTATGGAGAGATTTCCCCAAAGATAAAAACTGACTTTTTGTTCTTTGTAGAGCCATGATGTGGGGGGAAGTAAGGGGAGGCAAAGCAGCATTTTGCCCCAAGGCACTGAAGTGAGAGAGTTCTGAAAGTGCTTATACACAGAAGTCACAATTGAGTTTATACCAGTTAGCAAGAAGAATTAGTTAAAATAGGAAGCCACCAGATGGGTCACTTCTCCCCAGTGGCTATCCTGCTGGTGAGCTCCTCTGCGGCTTGACCATTATTCCCTTCCCCACACAGGAGCCTCCAGAGAGTAGCCTCAAAGAGTCCCAGGGTCTCCCTCGGCCCACAGACCGGTGTCCTGGTTTAAGGGCACATCTCCTGGCATTTGCCTAGGACATAGTGAATCCTTCTCTAGGAACAAGAATGGAAAGTTATGTTTCTGCTTCTTTGAATGCTAAAATTAACAGCTAACATAGTGTAAGGCTTTTAGCTTTACAAAATGCTTTCCTTACAAATGCCTTGAGCAATAGGTAGTGCATGTAGATTATTCTGGTACACATCTTCCAGAGGAAGAAACTCAAGGAGAGTTATTTGCTCAAGATCACATAGCTAGTCAATGTAAGAGTCAGAATTAAAACCCAGGACTTAGATTATGACATAGGAGACATTTGGGAAATATTATGGAATGAATGAATCCAGACCTTCGATAATACTTTTGTACTCAAGAGAAATCTGTCCTCTCCTTGTCTCTGGACTCTAAATCACAGAATTTCAGGCTTGGAAGGGATCTCAGAGGGAATCAGGTCCAGCCTGAACCTGAACAGGGACCCCCTTTCTATCCTTCTCACTCAACACGAGAATGCCAGAGATGGTCAGTCTCTTCCCCAAAGACTTCCAGGGAAGGATGACCTCTTTAAGAACCACTTTTTTTCCTTTATATCAAAGTGAAATCTTCCTCTCTGCTGCTTCCACCAATGCTCCTATGTGGCTTCCAAGGACCAAGCAGCCCAAATATAATCCAAGGCTATGGGCATATTCAAAAGTAATGGATAGAGAGTACCAGGCTTGGAATCAGAAGGACCTGGGTTCAAATTTGACTTTATATACTTCCTAGTTATGTTACCCTGGGCAAGTCACTTTTACTTAACTCTTGTCTTTAAAAAGAAAAGAAAACAAAACAAAAAACCATTACCTTCTGACGTAGAATCAATACTGTGTATTGGTTCCAAAGCAGAAGAGTGGTAAGGGCTAGGCAATGGGGGTGAAGTGACTTGCCCAGGGTCACACAGTGAGGAAGTATCTGAGTCTTGATTTGAACCCATGACCTCCTGTCTCTAAACCTGGCTCTTAATTCACTGAGCCACCCAGCTGCCCCCAGCTCTTGTCCTTCTGTCTTAAAGTTGTGACTATGACAGAAAGTAAGAGTTGTTTTTTTTAATCATAGGAAAAGGAATCTCCTACTCACTTTTTCCCCTTCCTAATAACATCATTGTCTAGAGAAGCTGTCAATCAGTTCCAGATCAGTCAGAGATAATTTTAATTGGTTCTTTTACTGTTATTTGCTAATCTAGTGCTGATTGGTAGTTCAGCCAGCTAGTGATCAGAGATGTAGGAACTCTCTTCCCTAGTATTAATTCAACACAAGAAGGCCTCAGACAGTAGTGGGATGATGAAAATTAAGTGCCACTGCTTTAGAATCCCAAAACATCATATCACTGCTCCCAGGTGTCCAGAGTTCTAAGTTTTGGTTCTGAATTAACTAGCTGATCAGTGGTTAGAGGATTGAGCTCAGAGTCAAGGAGACCTAAATTCAAATCTGCCCTCAGACATTTACTAGCTGTGTGATCCCAGACAAGTTGCTTAGCCTGTTTGCCTCAGTCTCCTCAACTGCAAAATTGGGATAAGAAAAGTACCTTCTAGGGGTCAGCTGGGTGGCTCAGTGTATTGAGAGCCAGGCCTGGAGACTAGAAGTCCTGGGTTCATATCTGGCTTCAGACACTTCCTAGCTGTGTGACCCTGGGCCAGCCACTTCACCTCCATTGCCTAGCGCTTACTGTTCTTCTGCCTTACAACAAATACTTAATGTTGATTCTAAGATGGAAAGTAAGGGTTTAAAGGAAGAGAAGAGAAGAGAAGAGAAGAGAAGAGAAGAGAAGAGAAGAGAAGAGAAGAGAAGAGAAGAGAAGAGAAGAGAAGAGAAGAGAAGAGAAGAGAAGAGAAGAGAAGAGAAGAGAAGAGAAGAGAAGAGAAGAGA
>NC_058131.1:242681176-242691800 GCF_016433145.1 Gracilinanus agilis
CTCTCTCTCTCTCTCTCTCTCTCTCTCTCTCTCTCTCTCTCTCTCTCTCTCTCTCCTCCCACCCCCCAAAGACATTAGGACCCTTGTTTCTTATCTGTAAGCACTTCATCATTGTCAAGCCCAAGGGTTGTCAAACTATAGTCAAGGGCCAAATATATCCCATTACCTATTTTTGAATGGCTCACCAACCTGAGTAGTTTTTTTTTAAACCGTTTTAAACATACACAATTTTTTTTTAAGTATAAAGATTATTTTTAACTCACTTGTCATACAAAATAAGGCAGCAGGCTAGATTTGACCTGTGGGCTATAGTATTCTGAAATATTCATTTCCCCCCATAGGATTATATTCAGTTTTGCAGAATAAGTTATTCTTGGTGGTTAGCCTTTATCTTTTACCTTTTGGAATATTATATTAGAAGATCTCCTTGCTTTTAAAGTGCTAGCTGCCAAGTCTTGTATGAGCTTGACTGTGAGTCACTGATAATTGAACACTTTCTGGTTATTTGCTGTATTTCTTCTTCAACCTAGAAACTCTGTATTTTAGCTTAGATGTTCCCTAGGAGGTTTCATCTTTGGGTTTCTTTCAGAAAGTAACCAATGATTTCTTTCTAGTTTTACTTTGCCTTCTAATTCTAACAGGGTAGTTTTGCTTGGTTATTTATTAGAACAAAGCATTTATGTTCTTGGGAGAAGGAAAAGGTTATGATTCTCAGTAGTTTAAATAGTTTTTATATTCTTTCTCCTTGACCCATTTTTCAGATCAGTTTTATTTGATAGCATAATAGGGTCCCCTTATTCATGATTTCACTCTCCATAGTTTTATTTAGCCACATCAACAATGAAGTATGCGAGGTCTGCCCCTTGTTTCAGTTACCCTGGCCCCAAAGCACCAAGAGGTCAGTGGGCAGTCTTAATTACCCTGACTGGGGAGCACCCAAGTTCTTCCCAGGATTTCAGTTACCCTAACCATGGAGTGCTAGAGCTCCACCTCCTGCAGCAGTCTACTCCCTATAGCTGGTCTCTTCTGCTTTTACTTTCTTCTTTCATTTTTCCATTTGGTGTTTTTGGGGGTGGGAGGAGGCCAAAGAGCAGGAGAGAAGGGACAGGAGAAGGAAGAGAGAGCACATATATGTGAGGTCATCAGATATTCATTTATATCAATGGTTTCATCTGCAGTAGGTCTTAGAATGTAACCCCCATGGGCCACAGTGTATATATTGTATATTCTCATCATTTGCAGTAGTTATGTTCTGTAAGGTTGCCATAAATACTGAATTAGCAAATAATAAGCCACAACTTTTAGGGAAAATATGGGGTTAGGTTATTGTGAGTCTCTCTGGTCACAACATTTACTTTAGCATTTTCTGAAGCAGCCTTATGTACAGAGCCACTAATTACCTCTTCCTTTTTCTGGGTGCACCATATTGTTGATTCATTAACATTGAACTTATGGCTAACAGCATTATAACTCATGTCTGAATGAAGCTTATGTCACACATTTATTTTCTCCATAAGGCACATCACAGCCTTCTTGGCTAAGGAACACTAGATAGCACTTCAGTGCTACGCTTAGGGGCCATTTTAAACAGTGAAATCACCAACAAAAAGCACACAAATGTGGGGAAACGTAGTACTAAATAGATCACAAAAAGGACTCTTATTTGCAGTATAAGAGAAACAAGAAGGCAGAGTTGCCTTGTTTGACCTCAACCGGGGACACCTGCTTTGGGCAACTCAGATTTTCTGCTTTGTGTATGCCAATGAATGACTGTGAATGAGGTATAAGTATTGGTTTTGAGGTTGCAAATAAATTGGAGCAAGTAGGTGAATTCACAACTATGGAATTTGCAAATAATGACATCTGCTATATATTTGTGTATTCTTCAGGTTTTTCCATCTTGAGTTTTTAAAAAAATATTTTTTTGACCTCTGATGTTATTGCTTTTTGTATGACCCATTCTAATTTTCAGAGACCTTAGATAAGATTTGTCACCTTTTGTTCTAAAAGCCATTAATTCTCTTTCCCATTCTTTATTTCCTATCCCTCAATTTATTCAGCATTGCATTTCCTACTACTTGCTTCATTTCTTCAAGGTAATCTTATAAAGATGCCATCCTTGACACAACATAATTCTTTTCTCTGATGCCCTACTCAGACTTGTTTAGAATTAACTCTCTTCTTTTGGATTTGCCTTTGGGGTCTTTTCTTAGTTCGTAGTTTTTTTTTATTATCTTGGGCATTTTCTTATATTTTTACCAGTCTCTAGCCTCAGTTTCTGCACTGAGGTTTTATGCTAGGTCATACTCCATACTCTCCCATACTCTTAGATGGTAGGGCAGGACCAGGGCCACACAGCTAGGAAGTGTCTGAGGCCAGATTGGAACCCAGGACCTCCCATCTCTAGGCCTGGCTCTCCATCCACTGAGCTACCCAGCCACCCCCTGTTTAAGAAAGAGAGAGAAATGAACAAATGTAGGGGGCAGTCAGGGAGAAACCAGTAGGTGTGGGGAGGACATTAAAGATCTGAAAAAGAGAGGGAATTATTAAATCTGTCATATGCTCGAACACTGGTATGGCTATCTCTTGCTGTAGGTCTGTAAAGCCTGTGCAATGGCTAGACCACCTGTGCCTAGCTTAGACTACACTTGGAGCCCTTCTAGGTTTATATCAAGTATTATTCAGAAAAGAGAGAAAGAAAGTGTCCACACTGTTGGAGAAAAGAAGGCAAAGAATTTGTATGTATCAGAAAGGAAGTGTGTCTAGATGTGTGATTTCTTCTGTACAGGGAATCCTGGTATAGAAAATTCCTTTAGTAATGTAGATCATGAACTCACCTCTCACTTAACATCTTGGAGAACTGACCAGTTCATATAGCTGGTGTAGGTCAGAGGCAGGACTTACACCCCGTTAACCACATCCTACGATGCCTCCCTTCTCAAGGAAAGGTTAAGGGACCAATAAATTTTAGTGAGTTTAATTAGGAACCATTTGGGCCAAGATGGTGAAATAGAAATAGGGAAAGCTTGAACTATTATGAGAATCCTCTTCAACCAACCTTAAAATAATACCTCAGAATGAATATTGGAGTGAATGAACCAACAAGGAGATAGAGTAAAGCAACTTTCA
The DNA here is from genome assembly GCF_016433145.1 of Gracilinanus agilis. Lineage (NCBI taxonomy): Eukaryota > Metazoa > Chordata > Mammalia > Didelphimorphia > Didelphidae > Gracilinanus > Gracilinanus agilis. Next base: position 242,684,306 of record NC_058131.1, read on the forward strand.
TGCAGGAACACTTTGAAATGTAGACAGAGAGGGTCCGGCTCACGGGGCTGAGAAGGGAGCACAGCCCACAGGAGGTTACACTAAGGAGTACAGGGCATAAACCAACAGCAAGCTCCCCCACCTTGCTATTCCAGTTTCTGAACCTGGGCCCAGGCCAATGTCTAGAACCTGAGACCCTGCTTAAGCTAATAGCAGTGCAACCTCACACACATCCCATAAAATTCCAAGCCCCAGCCCAAACCTGCAGTGAGGTCTGGAATACCAATATGAGGTAGCCTGTGCAGCATGCCTGATCTGTATAAGTCTGTAGCAGGGCTGGGAGCCCCAGTCCAAGCTTGTAGTGAGGACTGGAACAACAGCACGAGGCAGTACAGTATGCCCGTTCTGTGTAAGCCCAGGGTGAGGCCCAGAATTAGCCCCTGTGAAGGTTCAAGGCATACTACATTTTTATGGAGATTAAAAAAAAGCAAGGCACAGAAGGGGACAGTGAAAGCAAAGCAAACACACTCAAAGCTTAAAAAAATATGAATTGGTCTTGGGTGCTAGAAGAACTCAAAAAAGATTTCAAAAGTCAATTAAGAGGGGGCAGCTGGGTAGCTCAGTGGATTGAGAGCCAAGCCTAGAGACAGGAGGTCCTAGGTTCAAATCCGGCCTCAGACACTTCCTAGCTGTGTGACCCTGGGCAAGTCACTTGACCCCCATTGCCCACCCTTACCACTCTTCCACCAATGAGCCAATACACAGACGTTTAAGGGTTAAAAAAAAAAGAAAAAAAAACAACCAAAAAAAAAAAAGTCAATTAAGAGAGGCAGAAGGAAAATGGGGAAGAGAAATGAAAGCAATGCAAGAAAAAAAATAATAGCAAAATTGGCCAAATTAAAAAGGAGGTTCAAAAGCTCATGGAAGAAAATCATTCCTTGAAAATTGGAATTGGGCAACTAGAAGCTAAAGATTTCATGAGACATCAAGAAATAATAAAGCAAAATCAAAAGAATGAAACCTGGAAGGCAATTTGGAACAATGTTCAAAGGGCTATAAAACTATAAATCCTTTGATCCTGTAATATCATTACTGGTCTGTATCACAAAGAGATAATAAAAAAGGGTAAAGAACAAACTTTTATGAAAATATTTATAGAAGCTCTTTGTAGTGGCAAAGAATTGGAAATTGGGGAAATGTCCATTAATTGGGGAATGGATGAACAAATTGTGGTATATGTTGGTAATGGAATACAATTGTGCTCTGAGAAATGAAAAGCAAGATGATTTCAGAAAAAAACTGGAAAGACCTACAAGAAATGATGCAGAGAGAAATAAGCAGAACAAAGAGAATATTATACACAGAAATAGCAATATTGTACAATGATAAACTGTGAAAACTTGACTACTCTGAGCAATGCAATGATCTAGGAGAATCCTGAAAGACTTATGACAGGGAATGCTATCCACCTCCAGAGAAGGAACTTTTGAGTCTGAATGGATGTGGATAAAAGAAATCTATATTTAAATCTACAGCTAGATCCTATATATGAGGAGTTCCCAATTTTTTTTCAAATTAACTGCTTTTCACTCCCCTAGAACCTGGAATAACAATATCTATGTATATATATAGATATGTGAATAGATTGGGTTCATGATTACACCATTGGCTAGTGAGGGATGCTATTGCAGTCCACACTTCCCTCTCTATGGGGAATTCCAGCATAGAATACTTAGGTGAAGATGAGGGGATAGGAGGAAGGAGGCAGGGAGATGTATCTTAGAAAAACATCAAATAAGACTCAAGACTAACTGGTTGCAGAGCTCAACTCAGAATATCCTACAGAGGTATTGAGTTAGGTGACAAAGTGGATGGAGAGCCAGGCCTGAAGATGAAAGTTTCTGGATTCAAATCTAACCTAAGATACTTCTTAGCTATGTGACCTTGGGCAAGTCACTTAACCCCAATTACCTAGTCTTTATTCTTCTGCTTTGGAACCAATACTAAATATCGAGTCTAAAATAGAAAATAAGGGTTAAAAAAAAAAGAATGTCCTATTGAATCAAGCAGCTAAATTATCTTCTTTTGGTAGAAGAGCTAGACTTGGAGTCATAAATTCCGAACTCAAATTCCACCTCATTTACTATGTAGCTCCAGACAAGTAACTTATAACCAATCTTAGCCTATGCTTCTTCATCTGTAAAATGGGTGTAATAATAGCACCTACTTCATTAACTTATAGTGAGAATCAAATGAGAAAATATATGGAAAGTGCCTCAAATCTTAAAGTCCAATATTAATATTAGCAATTATTATTATTTCAATTAGGGTCTGATTTTGACAATTAATTTAGCATTGGCTATGTATATCTGCTAGAACTGGTATGCTAGAATTATAGTTGAGTATGAAAAAATGCCTTACATGACTGTATAAGTGAAATCTGTATCAGATTGCTTGCTGTCTCCAAGAGGGGAAGAGAAGAGAATATGGAAGAGAGGGAAAGAATTTGGAACTGAAAATTCTATAAAAATGAATGTTAAAATTGCTTGCCATCTCTGAGGGTGGGAGGAAAGGGGGGGAGGGAGATGATTTGGATCTTGTAATTTTGGAAAATGTATATTGAAAATTGTTACTACGTGTAACTGGGAAAATAGAATATCTTTTTAAAAATGAATACTAAAATTGTTTTTATATGTAATTGGGGAAAAGAAAATATTTTTAAAAGAGTGGTAGTCAGCCAGAGTCAAGCTGGTGGCCTCAAAAACCCTGAGAATGGCTTGTCTGAGCAAGGGGGAATTTTTGTGGCTTCTCATACATAACTAGGTCTGCAGTTCATTAACATCAATCATAATTTATCTTCTCCTAGAAGACAGAAATGATTGTTATGGGCCCAGGCATAAAGGTTCGGCTGAAGGAGGGTTACAATGAAATCTTAAAGGAAGGTAAAGGGGGCAGGGGTGGAAATCTTCAGAATGGGTACTGTTTGGCTGAAATGTCTCTTCCTTTCTCCAAAATTGGTCCTCTTCCATTGAGAGTGCTTGAAAGTTAGTTTAATTTAACTTTTCTTTCCCTCTCAAATATTGACTTAAATTTTCAGACCATCCAACTGTCTGCTAGTGATGAGTGAATGTAACTGTATTTAAGGTTCATAACTATTTTAAACTGCTTGTGAAAGTGCTTTGGTTTTGGCACAATTCAAAACCCATAAACACATTCTGTTGAACACTTTCCTCCTGATCGTTTACATATTTTTCATTAAAAAAAAAAACACAACAATTTGCCTTCTATTTTTAAATAATGTTTATGCTTGTTTTCTTCCGAGTTGGCTACAACAAAATGAAAATCTGTCAAAACAGAACAAACAGTGCAAATTTACCTTCCTAACAAAGCATAGAACCATCAATTACTGGAGCTGGAAGGGGCTTTAGAATGTAGACTCCTTCGGAGCAGCTGGTGGCATAGTAGATAGAGCAATAGACCTGAGGTCCAAAAGACCTGAGTTCAAATCATACCCAGACATGACCCCAAGCAAGTCACTTCACTTCTCTGCCACAATATCTTCTTCTATAAAATAGGAACGACAATAGCATCCACTTCCCAAGGTTGTGGGAAGGATAAAAGGAGGTATTTGTTTAAAAAAAAAAAACAAAAACAACTAGCACATTATAGCTAATTTACTATATGGCCTTGAACAAATAAATTATAACCTCTCTTAGACTATGTCCTCATCTGTAAAATGGTCACAATAATAGCACCTACTTCATAGGTTTGTAGTGAGAATCAAATGAGAAAATATGTGGACAGCACTCCACAAATCATAAAGTTCTATGTAGCTTTATAGAAACATAGGCTCTATATCAGTGGTTCCCAAACTTTTTTGGCCTACTGCCCCCTTTCCAGAAAAAATATTACTTAGCCCCCTGGAAATTAATTTTTTTTAAATTTTAATAGTAATTAATAGGAAAGAAAAATGCACCTGTGGCCATCACTGCTTCCCTGGATCGCTGCAGCACCCACCAGGGGGCGGTGGTGCCCACTTTGGGAATCACTGATCTATATAAATGGTTATTTCCTTTCTTTCCCCCAATCCCCTCAGAGCTGGAAGGAACCTTAAAAGGTAGGACCCATGTAGAATCTGATTTGAAGAGCTGGTCTACTTGATAAGGTCATACCACTTGACTAGCTACAAAACAAAACTCCTGTTAACTAACTACGAGAAGCATTTATCTGGTACCTACTATGCCCAGTAAAGCAGTTAGGTGACACAGTCTGGAGTTAGGAAGACCTTAGTTCAAATCCAGTCTCGGATACTTACTAGCAGTATGACCCTGGGCAAGTCACTTAACCCTGTTTGCCTCTTCTGTCAAATGAGCTGGAGAAGGAAATGGCAAACCACTCCAGGATCTTTGCCAAGAAAATCCCAAATGGAGTCACAAAGAGTTGGGCATGACTGAAAAATGACTGATCAGTACACCCAGCAATAAGGAAGAAAAACAATACAGTCCCTTGCCCTCAAGAAACTTATATTCTAGTATCTAGGGAAGAAATGTGTACAGGTAAATAAATACAAATTATATCAAAAACTAGGCTAATGGTAAATCATGGGAGATGGGAGAAGAGCTCTTCCCCCTGGAGAAAATCAGAAAAGGTTCCCTGTAGGGGGAGGCTTTGGAGTCGAGCCTAGAAAGTTATCCGGAGAGCCTGGGTAAAGTCCCAGGAGGGATGTCCTCTGTGGGGCATGGAGAATAGATGGATTTGGTGGGAGCAGAGAATAGAAAGATCCATTGGAGTTGTTTTACCAAGTGCTTTAAATGCCAAACAGAAGAATTTCTATTTTATTCCAGCGACAATAGCCACTATAACTTCTTAAGCAGAGAGATGGATGGCATTGTCAGACCTGCACTTTAGAAATAAAATAACATCTGGCACTATTTTTATTTTTTTTGTACCCTTATCTTCCACCTTAGAATCAATACTGTGTATTGGCTCCAAGGCAGAAGAGTGGTAAAGGTTAAGCAATGGGGGTCAAGTGACTTGCCCAGGATCACATAGGTAGGAAGTGTCTGAGGCCAAATTTGAACCTAGGAATTCCCATCTCTGGGCCTTGTCCTCTATCCACTGAGCCACTTAGCCGTTTTCAGCACCAATTTTTAATGCTTTTTTAAATCCATTATCTCTTTAAAAGCTAATAGAAACTCTGTGAAGTAGATACTCCAGGTATTATCATCTCTGTTTTACAGACAAGGAAACCGAGCCAGAAGAAGTTTAAGTGATTTGTTCATGATCAGATAAGGCTAAGTGCAAGTCCAAGCCTTCATGACTCCAAATTCTACATCCTACCCACAAAACCACACTGTCCTTCTCATCTCTTTAATCAAGATGACCGTGGTCTGGAACTTGAATTTTATGCAAAGGACTCTGGCTGACTCCTTGGTGGTCTGACATCACCACAGAGTGATTCAATCTCAGTTTGGGAGATGATTTCATTGATTCAGACTGTGGTGGGCTATCTTTCTTCCCAAACTCTTTCCTTCTTAACTTTCCCATTACTATTAAGGGCAACCCTATCCTTCTAGTGACTCACATTCACAATTTTTGTATCATCCATGACTCTACTTTCATTCATCCCACATAAACAGTCAGTTGCCTAATCTTGTCATTATTGCCTTCATAGCATCCCTTTCTCAGACCACCATGGCCTCCTCCTCCTCCTCCTCCTCCTCCTCTTCCTCTTCCTCCTTTTCTTCTTCCGCCTTCTCCTTCTCCTCTTCTTTCTCCTCTTCCTCCTCCTCTTCCTCCTCCTCCTCCTCTTCTCCCCTGGACTATTGCAATAGACTTTTAAAAACCCTTACTTTCCATGCCAGAATCCACATTGTATATTGGTTCCAAGGCAGAAGAGTGGTAAGAGCTAGGCAGTGAGAGTTCAGTGACTTGCCCAGAGTCACATAGTGAGAAAGTGTCTGAGATGAGACTTGAACCCAGGCCTGGCTCTCAATCCACTGAGCTACCCAGCTGCCCCTTGCAATAGGCTCCTAATTGGTCATCCTGCTTCAAGCCTCTCTCCACTCTAGTCTATCCTCAAATTGCCATTAATGATTTTCCTAAAGCATAGACCAACCACATCACCCTATTGAGTTCAGTAAACTCAAGTGCCTCCCTGTTACTTCCAGGATCAAATATACAATCCTTGGGAATTCAAGTCTCTTTACAACCTGGCCCCTTCCTTCCTTTCCAGTCCTCTTATTCATTCCCTTCTATAAACTCTATGATTCAGCCACGCTGGCCTATTTGTTTCTCAAACACATAACGCGGGCTGTCCTCTCTGCCAGGAATATCCTCCCTCACCTCCAGCCCTTCACTTTCCTAACTTCAAGACTCTGCTCAAAGCCTTCTGCCTTCTGCAGGGGCCTTTCTCAGTCTCCCCAGCCACTGGAGCCTTCTCCTCTAAAGGCATTTTCCAATTACTCTGTGTATATTTTGTATAGACCCATTTATTTATATGTTGTATCTCTTATTAGAATGTAAGCAGCTGGTTGGCTCAGTGGATTGAGAGGCAGGCCCAGAGATGGGAGGTCCTGGGTTCAAGTTTAGTCTCAGACACTTCCTAACTGTGTAACCCTGGGCAAGTCACTTCACTCCCATTTCCTAGCCCTTACTGTTCTTCTGCCTTACAACCAACATATAGTACTGATTCTAAGACAGAAGATAAGGGTTTAAAAAAAAAAAAAGAATGAAAGCTTCTGGGGAATAGGGCCTTTTATTTCCTTTCTTGTATCCCCAGTGCTTAGCGGAAACTGTATGTTATCTCCCCAGTTAGAATGTAAGCTCCTGGAGGGCAGGGACTATTTTTGTTGGTTTTAGTTTGGTCTTGTCTGCTCTGTGCTTGGTACAGTGCCTGGTACATTAATTAATCGGTTAAAAAATTAACAAAAGCAATGAATAAATAATGATGGATTAGAGCTGCCTCTTTGTACCAGAGTGAAAGGAAGGAGTCTTTAGAGTCCTTGGAAGGAGACACCTCCAGGGACCTGAGATTAGACATGGGATGGGGAAGTGAGCAGTAGATGTAGTCTTCCCTTCTGCAAATCTCCCCTCCAGAACCCATCCTGCCCAATCCCTAGAGATGAGGATGACAGACGTGGAGAGGTGGAACCCTGTGACCACGTGCTTGGAATTCCTGAATTGCAGAGGAGTAATAGAGTTCCACCCTGAGGAGTAAGCCTAAGAGCTGGAGGAGCAGCAGAGGGTTGAGCCATGGTGCCCAGGAGCTCACCTGGGACACGGCAGTCAGGTTCAGGTGGGATGGAAGAGGGACACCTTTCTAAGACCCTTCAGTTTGTTAGCCTGCTCAGGAGGAGGTTGAGCCCTTGGGCTAGGATTAAAGCCCTGAGGCTAGGACCTTCTGTGGAGGTCTCAGGGTGCCTCTTAAGTAGAGATTAGATGAACAAATTCTGGTACATGAGCATAATGGTATATTATGATGCCAGGAGAAATGATAAAAGTGATGGAGTCACAG
>NC_058131.1:242692121-242707980 GCF_016433145.1 Gracilinanus agilis
TCTCTTCTCTTCTCTCTCTCTCTCTCTCTCTTTCTCTCTCTCTCTCTACCTCTCCCTCTCTCTCTCTCTCTCTCTTTCCCTTACCTTCTGTCTTAAAATAATCAGTTCCAAAGCAGGAGAGTAGTAAGGGCTAGGGTAGGCAATAAGGGTTAAGTGATTTACCCAGGGTGCCACAGTAGGGCAGTGTCTGAGGTAAAATTTGAATCTAGGACCTCTCATCTCCAGACCTGACTCTGTCCACTGAGCCACTTAGCTACCTTTGACTATATGTATTTCTTATATGGGAAAGGTTTTATTTTGGAGAATGAGAGAGTTGGGTGGGAAGAAGTAGGTGATTAGTTAAGTAGAACAGTGAATAGAGTGCCTAGCCTGGAATCAGGAAGACAGCCTCCAAATCTAGCCTATATCACTTACTAGATGTGTGACCCTGAGCAAGTCACTTAACCTCTGTTTGCCTCAGTTTCCTCAAATGTAAAATGGGGATAATAATAGTACCTACCTCCTAGGTTTGTTAAGAGGACCAAATGAGATAATAATAATGAAGTGCTGGGTACATAGTAAGTACAACATAAATGTTAGCTATTACTCTAGTATTAATAATACAAAAAAAAAGAAGGAAAGATATCAATGGAAGATTTTTAATATATAGAAAAGATACTGGAAGCAAGTTTAGAAAAAGAGCAAATTGGGCATTTTGTAATAATCATTCATTTTACTATATACTTTTAAAAACTACATGTAATAGAAATTTACATCTCATATAATTCTCTTTTTCTATGCTTTGCATATTGAAGTGTTCATGTTTGTTAAGTTCATAATTTAAAAAAAAGTTGTCTTAATTTTTATATGGGACTCCCTGGGACATGAGGAGTTGACTCTATCACCTATAAATTTGTTTCCCTTTCCTAAGGGAGTTCCAACCCTTAGGGTATAACAAGTCAGCTGGAGGCTTCTATATGTCCCTGGGGTGGAAAGTGAAACATGCTGGAAGAAAAGAGAGTATCTTGATTGATACAGACTCCTGGGAGTCTTTTTTATTTTTCTATATCCTTTCTCTGAGATTTAAAACAAACTCCAAAAAGCTGTTCTGTGCCTGTAAGTGTTAATTGAACCCAAGACCTCCCATCTCTAGGCCTGGCTCCCAAACCACTGAGCCACCTAGCTGCCCCTCCCACTCAAATGTTCCTTTTAATTCTAACATTCTATATTTCAAGTTTTCTTCTAGCTCCAACATTATACATACATTTTAAGATCTCTTAATTCTAAAATTTTATGACCCCTTGATTCCTTGCTGTGGGGCAGGCCTACATTTTTCCCAGACCAGAAACAATTAAAACTGATACAGAATGTCTTGACACTCTGTTTTTTTTTTCCTGTCCTTTAATTATGCATGAACAATTACACAAACTAGTCCTAGCATTATTCACTTTAAGCAGAAGTCCAGCGGCTTCAATTAAGTGTTCATTTTGATTTCTTTTGCCAAGATCTTGTCTTATAATATCGTGCTCACACAGGAATGTTGCAATCCTGGTTTTCATAATCTTGGCCCAGGAAAACCCCTGGACAGAAGGAAATTAATTTCTGAAGGCTTTTTGTTAAGAAATACAAATGGGAATATCAGTTCCCAAGATTCATCTTTATGGCTTTGGAGAAAATTAATTCTTAAAAAAAAGTATAGATTTCTACACAGATAGAATTGGCTTATTCTGATGGCAGAGAAAAAACACTGAACTCACAATCACTAATTGACTAAGTGGGGCCTTGGACAAGTCAATTCCTTCTCTGGGTCTGTTTCTTTCTCTGGAATAGGAGTGGTGTGGACCAGATGATCTCTGACATTCTCTATTCTGTGTTCTAAGATCTCTTTCAGCTTCAACATTCTCTATGTTAAGATTCCTCCCAATTTTGACATTCTGTTTATTAGAAATACAAACTCCAGGTTGGTATAGACAAAGCTCAATCCTGAGAGACTGTTCTATTATTTTTTTGGTATATTATATCTATATAATATATTATATGACAAGGTCTTAGCAAAAGAAATAGAAATAAAGATTTAATTGAAGCTGCTGGACTTCTGCTTAAAGTGAATAATGGGGGGGGGGGCAGCTGGGTAGCTCAATGGATTGAGAGCCAGGCCTAGAGATGGGAGGTCCTAATCTAGTCTTAGATACTTACTAGATGTGTGACCTTGGACAAGTCACTTAAACCCTTTTGTCTCATCCTCACCACTCTTCTGCTTTGGAACTATTAAATAGTACTGATTCTAAGACAGAAGGTAAGGGTTTAAGAAAAAAAAAAGGAACATTTGAGACCATCTAGTTCAGGAGTTAGCTACCTGGGGTATACACATCCTCAACAGTATTGTGAGGGTTTATTTAGTAATTTATTTAGCAATAGTGTTGGACCTAGCAGGAAGGGCTGGAGAATTCCAAGATGGAATGAAGGAGCAGGAAGTAGGGCTTGTGCTCTGGGAGAGACTCCATTAGTGGTTGGCACAAACTGTTGCTAGCCCTGGGAGATCTCAAAGTTAAGGACCCCCCCGCATCCTGACTCCCTGGGATCCTGAGAGGTGGAGGTTTTCAGCAAGTGGACAAGACCTGCAGAGCTGCACCAAGTGGAGGAAGGGTTTGGGATCTGGTGGACAGCATCTCAAGCTCACTCTCTCTACTTGGATACCTTGGACCACCTTGGCTCTTGGCATCCTGTGATCATCCTTGGATAACCGTGAGCCCCAAAGCAACTCTTAGGCCCTTTAGCTGTGCTGACCAAACCTGGCTGGAACCAGGTTTGAAGCAGCCTCCCGGTGACTTCAGTACTGCTTCCTTTGGGCCCTGCCTGGCTTAGGTCAATTAGATTAGAGTAGTCAAGTCCTCCCCTTGCCCCAGTGGTTTGTCCTTTAGGTTTTCAAGTGCAGAAATCCCCTATCCCATCTTTTATTTAGTTACTCACAATTAAACTATTAAAAACCTTTACCTTGCCTGCTGGTTCCATAGACCCTGGCCTGGTGGTGAGCTGGGTGACCATTGGCCTAACTGCCATTCTTGACAGTTACCAGCTTAGCAGTGAACCCTGGTCTCCTTATCTTGGTTGATCCTGTCTCTCCTTCAACCTAGTGTGTGTACCCACAAACCATTTAGGTCACATTTTATTTTTAAACCCTTAACTTCTGTGCATTGACTTATAGGTGGAAGAGTGGCAAGGGTAGGCAATGGGGGTCAAGTGACTTGCCCAGGGTCACATAGCTGGGAAGTGTCTGAGGCTGGACTTGAACCTAGGACCTCCCATCTCTAGGCCTGGCTCTCAATCCACTGAGCTACCCAGCTGCCCCTAGGTCACATTTTTGACATACCTGGTGCCCCATCTTTTTTACAACAGCTACGAGAAGCTTGTCTAGGGGATATGGGGAACACTTGGCAAATAACTCTTATCCTATTGAAATTAATTTATTTTTTCATATGCATGGTAAACTCTAGAATTTCTGTCCTTCCAGACTGAATAGGGGATAAAAGAAGGTTTACTGATGGGCAAGAAATATGGGGACTGGAAAAGACTGTCAATCTAGTCCAATTTTTTCACTGTATATATTTGGAAACAGAGGCCCAAAGAGAAGATACTTGTTCAGAGTTGTACAACCAGAGAGAAACAGAGTCAGGACTGAAATTCAGTATTCTTACCACTCCATCAACTCATCAAGTTACTTCCAGAAATCCCATCTGTTGGGGTTTGGGAGTGAGGAACAACTTTGAATTCCAAAAAAACTAGAGGCCAAGAATTTGCATTTTAAAAAACCAGCTCTTGAAGGTAGTTAAGAAAACTTGACAGGGCCCTTCTTCCAGACTGACTGTATAAAAGCCAGTTAGTCAGTTAAGAAGTATTTGTTCTGTGCCACAGGCCCCATGCTAAGTAATGACATATAAAGAAAGGCAAACCCATGGTATCTGTTCTCCCTGACTTCCCCAAATTCTAGTTGAGGTGACAGCATGCAAACAACTTTCATCAATGGTCTTTTATTCCAACAACTCCTTTATACCAAATGGTCATCTTGGAAAGAATGTAGAATAACCATGTCCTCTCACAAGCTTGTTCTTTAGAAACACTGGATTGGGAGAAGACACTCTTCTTTTCTCTGCCAGGTATCACAGCCAAAGAGAGAGGATCTGGCACTGATTCTATGGGCAATGATCAAAGCTCAAATAGCTGGATGTCATAAAAAAAAAAAAAGGGCAGCCCGTCATCATTAGGACTGTTTTTTTCTACCCAATGACAAATATCCACATACAAATATTAACTAAATCTTCCAAACATTCCCAAATTCATACAAGAGGCAGAATTTGACTCCAACTCCCCACAGATTCAGAACAAATAATTTGATTTTTTCATCTTTCTTCCTGTATTTCGATTTTGCGTTGACAGAACCAGCCTTTTTCCCCCTTTGAATTAAAAAAAAAAAACCCTATATATACACACCACCTGGTGTATAATGAGGCACTGGGATCCTCTGAGAAGAGAACAGCTTGTCTAATGAAAAATTTGTTCCTAATCTAGCCGAGTCTGAAATCTTGACATTTTTCTGTGGTTAAATTAATGGCCCGGTTTATAGCTTGGGCTATAGAGGAGACTGGGGCTGAGAATACAACCCTGTTCAAATCCAAATGGGCAGTATTGAAACATTCAGTTTCAACGCCATCATCAAACGATACTTCATCTTGTGGCTGAATGTGTCCTGAAGGTTTGTGGTGAGTGAAATGATCTTTGAGAGATTGCATAACCCCTTACAGCCTTCTACCATAAATCTCAGTGTGGACTTTCCCCAGGCAGGCCCCCAGATGTGGACCTTGGCGTCTCCTTCAAAATTTACATTCATGATGCTTCTCAAAGAGGATTGTTGGCTGCCCGTGTGAGCAGGCAGCCCAAATCCAGTTGACTCTCCTTGTCTGTTCTCATTAACACTTTCCTGTTTGAATGAGGTGGATAGAAATATTTTTCCAGCTGTTCAAATCACGTCTAACCACTCGGGACCTCAGATGTTGAACTTTTTTGATCAGGGTAAAGAAAAGTTACTGCGAAATTTATAGTCCTAATTGACATAGGATCCCAGAATTATTGGAGTTTATACCCTCTGGTGATTTGGAGCAGTGTTAGACATTGCAGAATATGAGACTTAGAACATAGAATCCAAGAGATAGAAGGAATCCTAGAACATTAGCTCTAAAACATTAAGAGCTGGAGGTACCCTAGAATGCAGAAAAAAAAAAATTGTTGTATTTACTTTATTTTAAACCCTTACCTTTCATCTTAGAACCAATGTTGGTTCTAAGGCGGAAGAATGGTAAGGGCTAGGCAATGGGGGGTTAAGTGACTTGTTAAGTGTCTGAAGCCAGATTTGTACCTAGGATCTCCCATCCCTGGGCCCGGCTCTCAATCCACTGAGCCACCCAGTTGTCCCCCTGTTGCATTTATTGAGAATGTAGAATATCAAATCTGAAAGGAAGATTTGAAATCATCTAAACCAGAGATCCTTAATCTAAAGTCCATGAACTCCTCGAGAACTGAGAGATTTCAGGGGGTCCATAAATATGAATGAGAAAAAATAATTGTATCTTCATTTGCACTAACTTCTAATTGATTTTAGTATTTCATTCAACTATGACCATAGATAGCAAACATTATTCTGAGAATAGGCTTCACCAGGCAGGCAAAGGGGTCCATGACACAAAAAAATTTAAAATACTCTGATCTGTACTACCTTCCTTCCAACCTTATACACATATTTTGCACAGATGGGGAAACTGAGGCCTAGAAAGAAGTTACTTGACCTATGACATACTTTGAGTTGCTGGGACTAAAACTCACATTTCCTACATCCCAGGATGGTAAGGGTAGGCCAAAATTTTAAATCACTCAAAAACTGGGCAGAATATAATGCTGCCCATAATAAACTATTAGAATCAATTCCTTGATTTCATCTCTCCTTCCTAGGGCTATCCAATGGTGATGCTAAGACTTTCAGGAATTCTGGCAGCTTCCAAATAAGAATGCCTTCTGTAGGCCCAATGGCTTTAATCTGGTAAGTCACGATGTGCTTTGTCTATCAGCCTATTTCTTTTTTGAATTGGCTGTGGCCACATCTGCGTGTTCAAGCAAGGCCTTTGTCAAGGCACCAGATGTGGTGCCTTCGAGATTTATGTTCATTCTGCTCGTAGTGTTAGAATCCTGGCTGTACATGTAGACCGACTTCAGTTGATTCTTTCTGTCTATTCTCATTAGCACTTTCTCATCTGAAAAAAGGCAGATGAGATTATTCACAGGCTCATAGAATCAAACTAAGAGCTAAAAGGGATATGAGAGGTGATCTACTCCAACACCCCCTTTTACAATTGAGAAAACTGAGCCCCAAGAGGCTAAATGACTTATGCAAGATCACATAAGAAGCAAGGAGAAGGGCGTGGATCCAAATCAACCCATATCTCCTGTCTCCAAATACAGGACTCATTTCATTGTGTCCCCTGGCCTCTCTGGTACCCTTGCTGCCTCTCTCTTTTTTTACCCTCTGGCTAATGACCTTCCTCTTCTAGGGTCTCCATTCAGATGCTTTTTTTGGTAGGGATCTCTACATCAACTGCATGTTTAGTTTACATGATGTCAAATAATCAATGGGATTAAAGTGATTTGATGCTTTGGCATCTTGTAGGGTTTGGTTTTTTATACATTCTGATCATTCACTCAACATATTCAAACATTTATGGCAGAATCGACAAGTAGAGTAAGAAAGGACCTTAGAGAAAGAAAGGTCTTGGTTCAAGGCTTGCCTCTGATCTACACCCAATGCATGATCACAGTCAAGTCACTTAACCTCTTAGCACTCTCAGGCAATTCCCTAAGACTATAAGTTTCAGTGACTGGCCAGTCTGTAGCAGTGGAGAATGACCCCATGGAAGTCTCCCATGCTATTGAGATCACATATCTGGACCAATGTGCAAATAACCACTAGGCCTTGGATAGAAAGAACCAAAATGATACAATCAATGCTTTCAAGGAATCTTGATTCTATAATGGACCTGAACAACAAATAAGTATAATACAAGATGGTAGACCACAATGGAGGTAAAGCAGATCAAGTGGAGTGCTATGAGAAATTGGAGGTGAGAGAGAGAGGAGCTCTTTCACTGACATGAAATTAGGAAAGGCTTCATGAAGAAAGTGGCATCTGAGGTAAGCCTTGAAGAGAAGCATTCTAACAGAAGAACTTGGAATAAAATCTATTCTAAACAAGGAGAACAAGAAAGGAACATGCATAGGGGAGAGCAGAATGAGAAAGGGGAACAGAAAATAGGCCAGTTGGATTTCAATAGAGAATATTTTGTCATTCAGTTGTTTCAGTCATGTCCAACTCTTCATGATCCCATTTGGGGTTTTCTTGGCAAAGATGATGCAGTGGTGTGCCATTTCCTTCTCCATCTCATTTTACAGATGAGGAAACTGAGGCAAACATTATTAAGTGACTTACCCAGAGTCACATAGTAAGTGGCTGAGGCCAGATTTTTACTTAGGACTTCCTGACTCTAGACCTTATATTCTATCCACTGCACCACCTAGCTAGTCCTACATAGAGCACAGGAAAAGAAATAAGGCTGGAGCTAGATAGTAGATGATCTTGAAAGTGAGAGTCAGGAGTTTAAACCCAATAGCTGAAGAGGTAATGGGGAGCCAATGAAGGTTTTTTGAGTAGAAGAATGACACAACTAGTGAAGCATTAAGAAGATCTTTTGGAGGATGGCCTGGAACAGGAGTAGATGAGACAGGAAGGCTAGTTAAGAGACTGTGAAAAGTAGTAGTAGTAGTAGTAGTAGTAGTAGTAGTAGTAGTAGTAGTAGTAGTAGTAGTAGTAGTAGTAGTAGTAGTAGTAATAATAATAATAATAATAATAATAATGATAGGAAAAAAAACAGGACAGTAACAGCTAGGTGGCTCAGTGGATTGAAAGCCAGGCCTAGAGATGGGAGGTCCTAGCTCAAATCTGGCCTTAGATACTTCCTAGCTATGTGACCAAGAGCAAATCAATTAACTCAATTGCCTAGCCCTTAGAGTTCATCAGTCTTGCAAACAACACAAAGCACTGATTCTAAGACAGAAGGTTAGGAAAGAAAGGAAGAAAGAAAGGAAGGAAGAGAGGGAGGGGTGGAGAAAATAGGAAACAACCACAAATAAGAAATTACTAAATTACTAAATTTATAATTAATTATAAAATTAATGGTAGCAACAATCAGTGCTTTAGGAGGTCAGAGAGTGGAGAGATCGTTGTGGGATGGCGTGATCTAAGAAGACTTCATGAAGTGGTTTTGAGGCAGGATTTGGAAACGTGTAAACAAGAGCCTGGAAGATGTGTCTTCCTGAATTCAAATCTGATCTCAGACACGTACCAGCTATGTGAACCTGGGCACATCCCATTATCCTGTTGTCTAAGTTTCCTCATCTATTAAATGAGCTAGAGAAGGAAATAGAAATGCCCAAACAGGGTCAAAAAGAATCAGATGTGACTGAACAACAAAAGGAGAGAGGATTGATCTGAGGACCCTTCAGAGAAAAACCCTAGTAGGCTTCTCCTCTGAGTCCAGGAATCATCCTTCATTTTAACTATAGGGGATTTAAACTTCTCTTCTCTGCTGGTTTAATTGGTCAGATTTTGCAGATTTAGATCTCTGGGGAGGAGAGGTCAATGTCCCGAGTGTCCTACCAAAATCCTGGCTTTCTTACTCGGAGCTCTTAACATTCAGCCAGAAACTCATCACCTATAAAACTTTCATTAAAGAAATATTATAGCTATTGCTCCTCTTGTTAGACCGTGGCTTCAAGTATCAAGCTAATTTGGCTTTGATTACCCAAAATGGTCTGAAGATCGGTACATTATTAAAAATTTAGATGAGCAATGATATGTCTGCGAGTCCCTTTCCTCTCGCCGTGACAGCATAAGGAGCCTTACTAATGACCCTGAAGTTCTTAACGTATTCTGTGGCAGACATGACAATTAGTGCATTATCTATAAGAGTCCGGGGGATTCTGCCCGGCTGCTTTCCAGAGAAATTATTCTCCGGTTTCTCAGGGATCAGACCTGGAATCCTGAAACGCACTGGCTCAGGAAGAACCTCTAGCAATCTGGGCTGCCCACAGGCCTCAAGAATGCAGGGAGAAATAATATGTGGAATGGTTCCCTGGTTGGTTTACCTTGGTTCTTAAGGTAGAGGATGAGCATGATGGGTAGGAGGACTAGAACCTTAGTCTTAGGAGGACTAGTTGAAGGAGCTGAGGAAATTTAGTGTGGAGAGGAGAGGAGACTTATCAGGGACTTGGTTGTTGTTTTCAAAAATCTGAAGGGCAGTGATAGAGAAGAAGGTTGTTGTTAGATTATATTGAATTCAGGAGTAAAAAGAAAGGGGAATTTACCCATAAGCCTTCACAGAAACCTATAGAGCCAAATGTAAGCAATTATTATCATTGTTACAATAAATTTATATATGTGTCCCTGTATGTATCTATATACACATGTGTACTTGTATGTTGATACATATACTTAAATATATATATTTATAGATAATATACTTATATATAACATATCAATAAGTAATAGTATCATATCAAAGAGTAATAGAATCAGAAGCCAAAAAAATCATAGATAAGGAGTTAAAAAGGATTTTAGAAGTCATCTATTTTAATCATCTTGATTTTTTTAAACCCTTACCTTTGGTCTTGGAATCGATACCAAGTATCAGCTCCAAGGCAGAAGAGAAATAAGGGCTAAGCAGTTAGAGTAAAATGACTTGTTCAAGATCACAAAGCTAGGAAGTATCTGAGACTGTATTTGGACCCAGGACTTCCCATCTCCAGTCCTACTCTCTATCCACTGAGCCATTTAGCTGCCCCCCAATCATCTGATTTTACAGGTGAGAAAACTGAGGTTATATTACTGGTCCAAGTAAGGAGCATAACCAGCATTCCAGCCCAGGTCATCTGATTCTATATTCGGCACTCTTTCTCCTATACCATAATATCTATATAGCCTCCCTGAAAGTTCTATTCCAATCCTATTTTATGGTCCAAATTATTACAATAGTATTTTAACTGGTGTCTCTGCCTCATCTTTCTCCCCTACTATGATCCATCCTTCATATAAATATCAAAATGATTTTCTCAAAGTACAGGTCTGCTCATGCCACTGCTCTTGCTCAATAAACTGTAATGGCTCACTATGACCCTTATGATCAAAGACAAACTCCTGTTTGGCACATAAGTCCTTTCACAGCCTGGTTCCAGCCTTTTTGCCTTCATTTACTTCATGATCTCACTTATCTTTTCTTGTTCTTCCTCACACACTTCATCTTCTGTCTTTAGACCTTTGTATCGACTATTCCTCATACATGAAATGTAGTCCATCCTTGGATCCACCTCTTAGCATCTCTTCAAAGCTTGGCTCCAGTGTTGTCATCTTCTCTATGAGGCTTGTCTAGATCCTTCCAGTGTCTAATTCTTTGCCCATTAAAATTATCTTGTATTTATGTGTAAGGAAGTAGGGAATGTGATTACCCTCCCCCAAGTCAATTGAAATAGTCAAAGGATTTAGTCACAGATAATGAGGTTTTAATATGATAACAAGGTTTTAAACTAACTGTAAAATTACAGCCATGCTTTTATGAGAGACAGATACATCTCAAGGTAATTAGAAGAGAATATCATGATTGGTTGATCAACAAATTAGCCACGCCTCTTGGATCTGAAATAGTTAAGGCTTACAGGGTATAAGACAATGGGAGTCCTTTGTGGAAGAGATCTCTGTAGGGGAAACATACAAGATTTCTGATTTTCCCCCAATTCTGGGTATGGCATTTGGAAGCAAATCACCTAGAGGAAGACAACCTTCAAGGCAATGCAAGACTTCTTCAGTTCAGAAGAGTTCAAGATACAACGAAGGAATAAAGACACACTCCAGAAAGATAAAAACGGTAACTGAAAGGAGGAAGAACTTAAGAAATGAGATCCCTGGGAGAGTAATGAATACTGGAGGGGATGTGGCAAAATTGGGACATTAATACATTGCTAGTGGAGTTGTGAACTGATCCAACTATTCTGGATGGCAATTTGGAACTATGCCCAAAGAGTGCTAACAGACTGCCTGCCCTTTGATCCAGCCATACCATTGTTGGGTTTGTACCCCCAAAGAGATCATAGATAAACAGACTTGTACAAAAATATTTATAGCTGCGCTTTTTGTGGTGGCAAAAAAACTGGAAAAGGAGGGTATGCCCTTCAATTGGGGAATGGCTGAACAAATTGTGGTATATGCTGGTGATGGAATACTATTGTGCTCAAAGGAATAATAAACTGGAGGAGTTCCATGTGAACTGGAAAGACCTTCAGGAACTGATGCAGAGCGAAAGGAGCAGAGCCAGAAGAATATTGTACACAGAGACTGATACACTGTGGTACAATAGAATGAAATGGAATTTTGTAGTAGCAGCAATGCAATGACCCAGGACAATTCTGAGGGATTTATGGTAAAGAACGCTACCCACATCCAGAGGAAGAACTGCAGGAGTGGAAACACAGAAGAAAAGCAGCTGCTTGAATGCATGGGTTGAGGCGGACATGATTGGGGATGTAGACTCGAAACTACCACACAAGTGCAACTATCAACAATTTGGAAATAGGTCTTGATCAATGACACATGTTAAAACCAGTGGAAATGCGCATCGGCCATGGGTGGGGGGAGGGTGAGGGGTGAAGGGGAAAGTAAGAGCATGAATCATGTAACTTTGTTAACTTTTTAAAAAACTTAATATTAATAAATGTTAAAAAAAAAAAAAAGAAATGAGATCCCTGGAAGCAGAGAAAAGAGCCATGGAAATGAACAGATGTTGGGACCCAGCTAAGCAAACTGCCCAGCAGAAACACTGAATGGACCCAAGGAAATCTGCGTGGGGACTCTACCAAGAGAGATAGTCCTTTGTCATACATTTATTCTCATTTATTCGTCTCATTATTTTTCTCTAAGTTTAATTCCATACTTCCTATAGGATTCTGGAGGGAGAAGGGAATTCTTTTGTAGCCTCTGTTTTTATTACGTCTCCTTAGTAAATATATTTCATTCAGAGATAATTGCATCAGAGCAGCTAGGTAGCATATTGGATAGAGAGCCAGATCTGGAATCAGGAAGACCTAGGTTCAAATCTGGTCTCAGTCACTTCCTAGTTGTGTGACCTTGGGTAAGTCACTTATCCCCATATGCCTAGCCCTTGCCCTTCTATCTTAGAGTTGATACTAAGACAGAAGGTAAGTGTTTAAAAAAAAAAAAAACTAATTGCATCTACTGGCTTTTTTTTTTTTTAAACCCTTAACTTCTGTGTATTGGCTCATAGGTGGAAGAGTGGTAAGGGTAGGCAATGGGGGTCAAGTGACTTGCCCAGGGTCACACAGCTGGGAAGTGTCTGAGGTCGGATTTGAACCTAGGACCTCCCATCTCTAGGCCTGACTCTCAATCCACTGAGCTGCCCAGCTGCCCCTACTGGCTTGTTTTTAATGATAAGCACACTGGTAGAGGTGGGGCTCGGGAACTATAGAGTTAGTTGTGTGGCCAACAGAATTTCCCTTAGAATCTGAGGTTATAGTTGCCCTTTGAGGACCCAGCTTATGAGTACAAACATAATTTGGGATAAGTAGAACAGAGCAGGCACCTATATGTATTTTTTCAGTATTTATTTATATATGTACATGTCTTCTCTGTCAGCTTGTAAACTCCAGAAAGTCACGTTTGTTTCCTTTGTCTCTTTGTCACCAATTCCTAGCACATAGTAGGTGCTTAATAAATATTTGTCAGCTGATTGCCGGGTGATTAGAGGGAGTGCTTACATTGATGTAACAGCGGGCCTTTTGAGAAAAATTACTGAAGCAGTACTAGGGTCCTTCCAGCTCTGATATTCTGCTTTCTTTGTGGAAGGTCCTATCCATTCGAAAGTCTACGTATCCACGATTTTGTGCCTTTTCCTCATTCTGAATGTCTCCAATTCTAACAGCCCAGGGGTGTCAGCTGTGGTCATGAATCCAAATGAGAACAGCAGGGCTGGAACATATCCACTGGAGGTGTGAGTCTCATAGAATTCTTCCTGATCAGATTTGTTTTCAAAGAAAAAAAATAAGCATGCAGGCAAAGAACCAGGCAAGGAAGGGGAGTGTCGGAATGCATTTGGGCCAGATGCCTTAGCTCCCCGGTGTATATGCCCCTGTAAGCACGCACTGTGCTGGATTCTAATGGGGTCCAGAGTACAATGGAAGAATATAGTTCTAGGGAAAGAAGATATTGGGGCTAGGGCCTGGAAAGAAAAGCAACAGAATCTCATTTTCTTCCTCCCCAGCACTCTTTCCTTCTCCAGTCCTGAAGGTTAAATGAAGATTTCTTCAGTAGGCCCCCACTGCTGCTGGCTGACTTCTTGTGGCAAAAGAGGTGATGCAAAAATCCTTCAGCTTTATCAAGTGTTTACAGAATTATTTCATTAAGCAGACAGCAGAATAATGACACAATTCAGCAGACCTAGAGTCAGAGAACCCGGGTTCAGATTCTGCTGATAGTTAATAGCCATGAATCCCAGGTGAGTCACTTCATATCTCTGAACCTCAGTTTCTCATCTGTTAAATGGGGAGAGAGGGGCTTTTGAACTAGATGAAGGGTCAGCAAACTATGTCCTCAGTAGCTCCTTGCTTTTTATACTTCCAAGAACGAAGAAGGGTTTATTGATTTTTAAATAAAGTTTTATTGTATTTTAAAATGAAAAAAATTCTTATGTACAAAAATCACACAAAAACAGGCAAGAAGGTGGATTTGGCCTTCACACAAGACCTTTTCCAGGACTGGAATTCTGTAGTACATTCTGTTAGTCAAAGATCCCTTACAGTTCTTATATTCCAGGTTCTAAGCTCTCTTGGCTCAAGATTTTTTTGTTTTGGTTTGGTTTTTTTCAAGCTCTGGCTTTCTAGAAAGTACTGAGGTTCCTCCTAGCTCTGACCTTCTATATAATAATGTTCCTTCTGCTTCTAACAATCTGTGTTCTAAGACTGCCTGCAGCTCTGGCACTCTGTGTCCTGGGATCATTTAGAGATCTGCAAAACCAGCTCACATCTGTGGCTCATGGAAGGAAGGGCTCAGCTTTGGAACTGTTGCCGTGAGGCCCTGTGGCCATCCTGCCCCACTAGTGAGCTAGCCAGAGCAGACATGTGTGGCCTTCTGTGGGGCCCTAGCTGGCCCCAGACCATAATTCACATCCCCTCGCCATCTCTGTACCAACCACTCTACGGCTGGGAACATAACCCACATTCTGGTCTCTTGTTCAGAGAGCATAAACAGTCGGTGCTATCACTGCTTCCGAGAAAGTGTAAAATCAATTCCCTCCTCTTTGGCTCCATTTACTCTCTCAGTGTCTTCCCTTCCCTGCAGGTGCTGCCTCCCCGAGTAGAATATAAGCTCCTTGATGGCAGGGACTGTCAGTTCTGCCTTTGTGCCCTCAGTCCCTAGCTTAGAGTCCTGCACGGTGCTTTTTTTCCCTTTTCTTTCTTAAAAAAAAAACCCTCTCTTTTTCAATCTTCTAAGCCACCTAGCTGCCCCCTGCACAATGCTTTTCATTCATTTATTCCTCCAAGTGACCAGCGTATTCTGGTTTTCCTTTCCAGCTTTACCAGTCTCAGATGACTGCCTCTCTGGGATCTTACCAAACTAAACCTTCTCTCCTTCCTCTAAACATTTTCTGCCTCCATTTTATTTGATCCACAACGGCAGCCTTACATGATGGCCACAATGCTGAACGTGGAGTCAGGAACAAAAAGATCCAAGTAAAGTTCAAATCTAATCTTCTAAAACTGGCTCTGTGACCCTGGGCAAGTCGCTTAATTTCTCTGTGCCTCAAGCAATCCCCTGGAATTTATTTAGGAAGTAGCCAAGCTGATAAAATCTCAGCTTCTTTGGGGTAGTCTAATATTTCCTCCTGATCTCTAAAATACTCTTCCCCCACTTCCCTGATGCCATTTTACCACTACTACCCAGAGGTGCCATCTTTCATGACCAGATCTCCCTTGTCTTCCCAAGTAGGAGTGATCTTTTCTTTTTTATTAAGTTGGTTAGTCAGGAAATGTTTTATTAATTACCTGCCATGTACCAGGCAATATGCTATGTGTTAGAGATAGGCGTGATCTTTATTATCCTAGGAACGCTGACAACAATTTGTTCGGTCCTTTTCTATATATTTAGGTATTAGAATCATTTCCATGCATATTTCATTCCCCATCTCCCATCCTTTCAATAAGGATTGGGAACTTCTTGAGCAAAGGGACTGACTATTATTTATTTAGGGGCAAAAGATCTAATCTAACTTTTTTTTTACAAAGGAGGAAACTATGGCCAAGAGAAATAAAGTGGCTCACTGAAGAGCATAAAGATAGCAAGAACTAATATTTTGGCTCATGTCATTTGACTTCAAATCCATCATGTTTTCCACAGTACTATCCTATCTCACAATTCATCTTTGTGTAGTACCCTATTTGGTGCTATCTCCATTTGTATTGGTGGGCTGGGTCCCTAGTGTGAAGCTGACTACTTTTCTCCTAAGGGTTCTAGCAACCACCCAAAGGAATTGAGATTATCTATTATTATATTTTCTGCTATTATTATCTAGTAACATCATTAGTATTTCTAGTATTGTTCTGTTATTATTTAGTAAGAAAGGAAGGAAGGAAGAAAGGGATAAGGAGAGAAAGAGGGAAAGGAGAGGAGAGGAGAGGAGAGGAGAGGAAATGAGAGGAGAGAAGAGGAGAGGAGAGGAGAGGG
>NC_058131.1:242708288-242750588 GCF_016433145.1 Gracilinanus agilis
GGAGAGGAGAGGAGAGGAGAGGGGAGGGGAGGGGAGGGGAGGGGAGGGGAGGGGAGAGGGGAGAGGAAGAAAGCTAGCTCATCCTACTGAGCTCACTTATGAAATGACTACTATTTTATACATTGGTCCAATGGGTATGACTGAGGTACTCAGCCAATCACAATGGTTGCTTTCTTGAACCAAAGAGATTGACACCTCATACTGAGGAGTTCATCAGACAGAGGTTTTCAACATGGGGTTCATGAACTCACATACCTCAATATCTCTCTATATCTATATCTATATCTATATATCTATATATCTATATATATATATGCATGTATAGTTATATAGTTCTCAGTTGTAATTTTATATTGATGTTTCGCTATCCTGATATCTCTGTTCCCCTTAACTTACATGTGTGTATGTACATATATACATATATCTAAAGTTTTTTGTATATATGCATATAATTGCAAGTTGTTATAATCAGTATGTTTTGTAATCCTATATATTTTCTTTTATGCCTTAAAAAATCTTATTCTGAAAAGGATTTCATATGCTTTTCCAGACTACCAAAGGGGTCTATGACACAAATAAGGTTAAGAATTACTCTGACAAAGAGATCACAGGGTGTAAACCATCTTTATATTTTCATCTTTACACATATACATTTTCAATTGCATCATATCTATTGACTGGTTGATTAATTGGGTTGAGGCAGGAACTTTGGGATAAGAGCTTTCTTTCTTTCCTCCTTCCTTTCTTTCTTCCTTCCTTCCTTTCTTCCTTTCTTCCTTTCTTCCTTCCTTCCTTCCTTTCTTCCTTTCTTTTTCTTTCTTTCTTCCTTTCTTCCTTTCTTCCTTCCTTTCTTTCTTCCTTTCTTCCTTCCTTTCTTTCTTTCTTCCTTTCTTTTCCTTCCTACAATGCCCAGCATGGTTTGTTGCTTGTAGTAGATGCCTAAGAAATGTTTATCAAATGAGCCAGGATGAACATGCTGGGCAGCTACTTGGTTTTGTGTGAAGATGCACACCTGCTGCTCAGGCAAGAAGAGCTTCAAAAAGTTTCCAGGACTTTCTTTTCCACCATACTTTTGCCACTGGACAATAGTTCCAAATTGCTAATCTGACTGAAACTTGGCTTTGTAATTGGTCATGCTTTTTTTTTTCCATTATAATTTTCTCTTGATATTTCACTGTCCAATGTCTGTTCCTCTACCCTCTGGACTCTGAGGCCTTCTCTTTTCTCTTCCTCTTACTTATAGGTGAGGGGTGCAGGGAATTAACTTTTAAAAGAAATATCCATAGTCTTTTGTTCCTCTGATCTCACAAAGCACTTTGTTCTTGTAAAGTGGCCTCCACACACCAGGGATGACAATAGAGAGCAAGCTCAGCAGATACAATTTAAGCAGAATAGACAAGACTAAATCTCACAAAATGGTGTGATCACTGCATGCTTCCTATACTGATCTGCACTATGTGTGTGGACTCTATAACCACATAGGGCATGAATCAGGTAATATAACAGAAAGAATACTGGATTTGGAGGCAGAAGAACTGGGTTCAAACCTTGCCTCTGTCAGACTTAATTTCCTCCTCTATAAAATGAGTGGCTGGGTCCTTGAGAGTTTCTATGGTCCTTTCAGCTCTGATCTTACAAAAGCAACACAGTAATGCCCACCATATACCAGAGTAACTACTCGAGAGAAAGCACTGGGCCAGGCACAAAGTAACTACTTAATAAGTCTGCATCAAACTGAATTCAGCCGAGTATCATAAAGTCTTGGATTTGGAACTTGGCACTTGGGGGTCCAGATTCTGACTCCGCTGCCTACCAGCAATATTTTGGGGGCAAATTGACCTCTCAAATGCTCAGTTTGCTTCTCTGAAAGAAGGAGACTGAATTAGGTTAGGAATTCTTAACCTGGGATCCACTGACCAGTCCCTGGATAAGTTAAAGCGGGGTAGGGGGGCCTGTGAACTTTATTTTTACTAACCCCTAACTGAAATTACAGGCAGCTAGGTTGCACAGAGGATAGAATGCTAGGCTCAGAGTCAGGAAGACTCATCTTGGCAAGTTCAAATCCAGCTTCAGACACTTACTAGCTGTGTGAGCCTTGGCAAGTCACTTGACCCTATTTGCCTCAGTTTCCTCATCTGTAAAATGAACGAGAGAAGGAAATGGCAAACCATTCCAGTATCCTTTGTCAAGAAAACTCCAAATGGGATTGCAAAGAGTCAGATATGACTGAAACAAACAACCAAAACTGAAATTACGTATTTCCTTCAATTATTTTAGATCATTATCCTGGTGGTGGATAGGTTTTATGAGCTTGCCCAGGGGGTCAGTCCATGCCACAAAAAGGTTAAGAACTCCATGGACTAGGTGATCTCTAAGGTCCCAACCAGCTCTAAATCCCGTTTGGAAGTCAACTAGTTCAGGCCAATTTGAGGCCTAATGGCCCGTAACAGTAAACAGTACTGGTAATAGTACAGGGTCTTTGTGAATAACTTTGCTAAGTAAATGAGGTAATCCTTCCCCTTCCCCCAGGTCAGGGTCACGTTTATAAGTTCCTAGAATAATTCTGGTTTTTCCAGTAAAGAGCTGCGTGACTTTGGGTAAATCATTGCATCCCTTTGGGCACCAAACAATAATCATTTCACAATCTTCCTTGTAAAATGGAGAGTTTGGACCAGATGACTGTTAAGGTCTTTTACAACCCAAATTGTATGCTAGGATTCAGCGATCCCTATCAGAACAACACAAAAGATGATATTAACTCCTTCAAGCTTTGTGAGATTTACAAAGGACTTTTCTCCTAATAATCCTTCAAGCATCATGATCCTAACTCTAGAGGTGAGACAGTGAGACTAGAAGTGACCTTCTCTAGTTCCATGACTGGTATGTGTTGGAGCTAGAATACCATCTGTCTGTTGGGGGGACCCCATCCTAAACCACTCTCAAACCTTTTCTAAACACTCACTTTGAATCTGAGTTCAAACCGAGAGTTTGCCAATTTACAAAATATAAAAGTGGCAGCACCTACTCACACAGCAAATGCTATGAGGCTATGAAATAAGAGATGGAAAGGCCTTTTCCAACCTCACTCTGCTTCTTAAATGTGAGTTCCTGTAGCTTTTTTCTATAAGCACCCCAGTCACAGCCATACTTCATGCATCTTCTGAGTGGCATTTAAAAAAAAAATACCTGCCTTCCATCTTAGAAGTGATACTAAGGATCTATTCCAATGCAATGGAGTGGTAGGGGTGAGGCATTTGGTGTTAAGTGGCTTGCCCAGGATCATACAGGAAAATCTGAGATCAGATTTGAACCCATGAACTCCTATATATCCTGGATATATATAGGCCTGGTACTCTATCCACTGAGCTACCTAGCTTTCTGGGTAGCATTTAACATCCTATTCAGGAAATAAAGTAATCAGGTCACAGCTCAGACTTGAACTTCCTTGTTGTGTTTCTGTCCTTCTGCATCCCTGATTTCTTGGGTGTCTCAGGGTGGTGCATTTCTTTTTCTCTCTGAGTGTGTGTGTGTGTGTGTGTGTTTTAACAGCATTAATAGAGTTGGCTTCTTGTGTACTAGATAAGTCAAGTCCTTTCTCTTTCCAGACCCCAAATCCTGTACAAACCAGTTTCTTTCCAGCCTTTCTTTTCTGAAACGCAGGGTCCAAATTCCACATTTATTCCTCGTGCTTTTGAGGTAGAAGATCATAAGGTCTCAGAACTGGGAAAGACTCAAAGATCTTGAGGTCCAAACCCTTCATTTTACAGATGAAGAATATTGTTTCCAGATGAGTCTGTTTATTCTCCCTCAAATGGATTCCTTATCTGTAAAATGGGAATAATTATACTTTAGCTGCTAACTCTGTAGGATTATTATTTGCAGATTGGGAAACTGACTTGAATTGAGTGGTCAAAGAAGGCCTCATTTAGGAGATGGGTCCTGAGCTGATTGATCCTTAAAGAACTGAGAAAAGTGGTAAAGTGGAAGGGAGGAGAGAATTCAAGAAGAAATGGCATAAGCAAATGTCCAGAGGCATGAAAGCTCAGAGTCTTTAGAAGACACTGAGGAGGTGAATCTGTTTGGAATGGAGGATTTGTGGGAGATGAGTTTGGAAAGGCAGAAGGGGAACAGACTGCAGAGGGTCTTGAATTTCAGACGAAAGACCTTGGATCTTATTTAAATCTTTTTCTCTTCCAAACATTCTTTCCTGAGTCTAAGAGCCAAACGCTTCACTAACCATATTCATTCTTTCTTTCCAGGGACACTGCTTACCTACTCTGTCCTCTCAGCC
This sequence comes from Gracilinanus agilis, assembly GCF_016433145.1. Classification (NCBI taxonomy): domain Eukaryota; kingdom Metazoa; phylum Chordata; class Mammalia; order Didelphimorphia; family Didelphidae; genus Gracilinanus; species Gracilinanus agilis. The sequence continues at coordinate 242,712,580 of NC_058131.1, forward strand.
TTACTTGGCCTGGGAAGTGTACTCACTTGTCTACCTTTCCCCCTTTTTGGGGGGGCACAGAGAAAACTTATGAGAATTTTTTTCCTCTAACAGGTCTGCCAATAACTCCCCGCCCCCATCCTTAGCTTCAGTTCTACCACTTAATTGTCCCTTTGGAAATGGTTGCCTTTTAAGCTAGAATTCATGAAGCCATAGCCTTGACCAGCAGCAGGCATTTGCCAAAATCTACTGCCAAGGGGATGACAAGGATGTGTTTAAAGCCGTTGTTTTCCATCCTCCCGAGAGGCAAATGTCATCTGCAAGGTTAACGATTGCTCCCTTCTGCCTTTCAAACATTCTATTTCTGCCTCCTAAGTGGACGCCATCCAATCCACGTTTGTTCCTTGTATCCATTAGTGGCTCCTGAGGAATCGGGGTTGCTGAGACGATGTGAAATTGTCCTGCAGGGGTCTGCAGCAGAGACTGTGAGAGTGTTCAGAGAACTTGGCAGCTTGTCTATAAAACGTCCTATGGCCTAAGGAGGGGTGGGGAATCAAGACCAGACAAAAACACCCATCATTGATTATTTGTTCATTGATCCATTGCTGAGAGAACATGGCAGGGTGTCTGAAGAGCACACTTAACCTTTGCAAGTGAGTGGTTAGGCAGAGCCAGACCAAAATAATCAGACAGACCGTTAGAGCTCCTCATGAGCCCATAAACCCTAATCAATCACAGCACATTCACAGGAATCCTAGAGCCACAGAATTTAGAGCTGAGAAGTAATTCTTGAGAACATTTAGCCCAACTCCTTACTTTACCAAGGAGGAGATGGAGGCTCAGTGCACGAAAGAGGCTTGCCTGGTCACAGAAGTACTAGGGCTAGGACTCAAGCTCTAGATCCCATATCTTCTCTGCTTGGGATCATAGATGGGGAGCTGGAAGGAACCTCAGAACACTACAGAGATATTCAAGCCTTCCATTTTATAGATGGGAAGAAGAATAAGTCCATTGAGGTTAAATGATTTGCTAAAAATCACACAAGTTGTAAAGATCACTGATTCTGGGAAAAGTGAAAAAGAGGAGGTGGGGGGAGGTATAAATCAGAAATCTGACCAGAGGTGTTATAGGACAATAAAATGTAAAGACTTAAAGAGATGATTTTTTATTATACATTAGGGGACAGGATAGAATCATAGACCCTCAGAACTGGAAAGGATATTAGAAGCCATTATTCCAACTTTTTTCCAATGGAGAAATGCACTCTATAGCATCTGTGACAGGTCCAGATGGCACAGTAGAGAGAGCTCTAGACCTGGGAGTCAAAAAGATCCAAGTTCAAATCTATTTTTTCCTCCCCTCCCATTGGGAAAAAAGGGAAGAAAAATATAGCTATTGCAACAAATTGCATAATCAAGCAAAATAAATTCCCACATTGGTCACACCCCCTCCCAAATATATGCCGTATTCTGCAACCTTGGTTCATGACTCCTTTGTCAGGAGGTAGATATAGCATACTTTATCTGAGTACTCTGGAATCATGAAGACTAAGTCATTGCTTTGATTGGAATTCTTAAATCTTTCAAAGTCATTTGTATAAAACATCCTCCTGGTTCCACTCACTTTACTCTATATGAGTTTATACAGGTCTTCCCAGGTTTCTCCAAAAACATCTCTTTCATCATTTCTTGTAGCACAATAGTATTCCATCTCATCCATACACAGTAATTTGTTCAGCCATTTCCCATTTGATAGAAACCTTCTTAGTTTCCAGTTCCTTACTAACACACACACACACACACACACACACACACACACACACACACACAGTGCTGTAATGGCCATTTTGTGTATATGTGTTCTTTTCCATTTCTCTGATCTGTTTAGGGACTAGAACCAACTTACTTGGTTTTGTTGTGTTTTTTAAACAATAAGTGTAAAAGATGGAAGCATGGACAAGAAACAGAAAATAAATACAAAAGCATAGGATGATCCTATAAGAATAATGGCATGAGCCCTAAAGTTCTGAATAAGCTGAGGCTGGTGAGGAAAGGTAAGGTCAAATAAAGGGTTTTTAAGATGTCCTAAGGAAAGGAAGAAGATCAAAGAAGGAATAGGACCATGGTTCAGAGTGGATGGGACACTGATAAATGACAAGAAAGAGAAGGCAGAGCTGCTTGATTCTTATTTTGATTTGGTCTTCTCTGCCAAGGAGAATAATCTTTGGACGGGAAAAGATGGGGGTGGGGGGTGGGGAAAGGCCTACAAAGTTAATACCAAAGATAAGGAAAGAGATATTGAGAGAGGCTTAGCTGCCCTTGATGAATTCACGTCACCTGGCCCAGACAAATTATGTCCTCAGGTACTGAATGAATTAGCAAATGTGATTACTAAACCACTGTCAGGGTTGTGTGAAAGATCATGGAGAATGAGACAGGTGCCACACAATTGGAAAAGGACAAATAGCCAGATTTTCTAAGAAAGTAAGATAGTAGATTTTTCAAATTATATACTGGCCAATGAACTTAATTTTAATTCCTATGAAAATGGCAGCATTATTAAAGGGATAGCTTTTGGGGAGCCAAAATGGCAGAGCAGAGGGAGCATTCTATTATGCTGGGGGAATTCTCCCAACATTCCTCTTCAAATAACTTTAAAATAATGCATAGAATCAAACTGTGGAGCAGCAGAACCAACAGAAGATTATTTTTTCCTGGCCAACACAACTTAGGAAGTTAAAAGGAAAGATCTGTTTGAAATTAGGGCTGAGCACTATAGAGTAGCAACACTAACTCAACCTTGGAAGCCGCTGGATCAATGGTGGCAGCAGAAAAAGCAAATCCAGGAATATTCACCAATCAAAGAAAGAAAGGAGACTTGGTAACTTGTCTTAAAGAGACTACAGGGAGACACTGTGCAGACACTGGGTGCAGGACTAGATGCCATTGGCAACACCATTGCCCTTTACCTAGTTTCAGGCAGAATGGGGCACCAGTGCTAGCACTTCATTATTGCAAGGGAGCAGGAATCCTTCCTGGGTAAAGAGCAAAATATAGGCCAGGAGAACAATGACCACATTTTTCTCTGATCACACTACCCTAGAAGCACTGAAAAACTCAAAGGAAGAAAATGTTATGAAAATGTCTATAAGCAAAGTCTCAAGAATGCAGATTGAAAACAAGCTCAACAATATTTCCTAGAAGAGCTAAAGAAAGAAATTTTTAAAAGAACAGAATTATTCTAAAGATCAAATAAGAGTAGTAGAGGGGCAAAGGAAATAAGAGGACTGCAAGAAAAAATACTGAAGAAAATAACTCTTTTAAAAGCAAAATTAGCCAAATGTTAAAAGATGTATACCACCTCACTGAAGAGAATCTCTTTCTAAAAAGCAGCATTGGCCAAATGGAAAAAGAGGTACAAAACCTCACTTGAAGAAATAATTACTTAAAAGTTAGAAATAGGCAAGTATAGAATCTCAAGAAACCTCATGAGATATCAAGATACAATAAAACAAAGTCAAGAGAATAAAAAATAGGGGAAAAATGTGTGAACTACCCATAAGAAAAACCACTGATCTGGAAAACAGATTAAGGAAATATAATTTAAGAATTATTAGACTACCTAAAAGCCTTGATCAAAAAAAGAGCCTAAACATCATATTTCAAAAAAATTATAAAGGAAAACTACTCAGATATCTCAGAACTAGAGGGCAAAATAGAAATTGAAATAATCTACCAATCACTTCCTGAAAGAGATCCCAAAACAAAACTGCCAGGAATATTATAAAGAAACCATTCAAATATCATGGAGCCAGTTATTATCACACAAGATTTGGCAGCTACCATTATAAAAGGGCAGAAGGCTTGCATTATGACATTTCAGAAGGCAAAAGACACACACACACACACACACACACACACACACACACACACACACAAAGGTGTGCCTAGAAATCTATCTTTCCTCACAGGAAAAGGTCTAAGAGAAAGGGTGAAGGATGAAAAGGAGGCCAAATTAAATCAAGCAGTGGTCAGAAGCAAAACAGTTTGAGGAGATCGTTTTTTAAAAAGTGAGAGAAGGATAATTAGAAGAAAATAGGTTTGAAGAAATCTTTATTTTTCTTGCTTTTTTATACAACATGGTTAATATGGATATATGGTTTGCCTGACTTCACATGTATAAAGGGTATCATCTTCCTTGACTTCTCTATGGATAGGGGAGGGACTGGAGAGAAAGCAAGAATTTGGAACTCAAAATAAAGAAATGAATGTTACAAAATAAAAGCTTTTTAAAAATGAGGTGACTAATGAACATCTATAAAAGGAAGCAATTATAACAAAGGTCACTTCTTTTAAAAAAAAAACCCTTACCTTCCATCTTAGAATCAATACTGTGTATTGGTTCCAAGGCAGAAGAGCATTTAAGAGGTAGGCAGTGGGGGCTAAGTGCCTCAACCGGGCTTATACAACTAGAAAGTGTCTAAGGCCAGATTTGGACCAATGACCTCTCATCTCTAGGCTTGGCTCTCAATCCATTGAACCACCTAATGGCCCCCTAAGATATGTCTTTAAAAAACAAATTTTGTAACAAAACCTAGAAATTTATTATGTAATCCTTTCTTGTTCTTTTTGATAATTAAGTTCTCAATAATAAATTTTAAAAATTTAAAGAGAGCAATCTAATATTTTAAGGTGAATATAGGAGGAGATCTTCAGTGAAGTATCCAGTGGTTCTGTACTAGACACTAGGCTGTTTTACCTTTATAGCTATGACTTCTATCAAGGGTGGAAGAATCCTTATCAAACTTTTAGAGGATATAAAACTAGCAGGAATAGTTAGCACATTTGGATGATGTAACTGAAATCTAAAAAGATTGTAGCATGCTTGTACAATGAGCTAAATTTAATAAGAAATGTAAAAGGTTTACATTTAAAAAGGCATGCTTGTATTTAAGAAATCAGTGTCACAAGTATAAGATGGGCAAGGCACTGTTGGATAGGAAATAGGTTTGTGGGTTTTAGGGCACTGAAAGATCAATATGAGGTAACTGGGGGAAAGAACAACCAAAAAACCCCAATGTAATCTTGTGCTGCCTTGAAAGAGGCATAATTTCCAGGAATAAAAAGAGGAGAAAGTCTCACTGTGCCCTTCCTTTATCAGTCATCTGCAGTATTATATTCATTTCTGGGTGCCAAAGCTTTAAAAGGACACTGACAAGCTGGAGAGAATCAAAAGGACCAAAATTACAGTCAAGTGTGCTACATGATCATTGTTTGAAAGAAATGGGGTGTCTAGGCTAGAAAAGAGAAGGTTTGGTGAATCTGATAGTTGTCTTAAAATACTTGATAAATCATCATGTGAAAGAGAGTTTAGACTTTCTCTGCTTGGCCCCAAAGGACTAGAACAATGGGTAGAAAGTTCAAAGAAGGAAATTTAAGATTGATGCAAGAAAAAAAACTTTCTAATGATTAGAGGTACCCAGAAATTGAAAAGGAATCCCTTTGGAGGTAGAGAATACCTCCCTACAAAACATGGAAACCATCAAGCCAAAACTGGTGGTGTCATAGGAAAACTTTACAGGTAAGAGATAGACAACATAGACACTGAAATTCCTTCCCACTCCCAAATTCGGATTGTCATGATAGAGGGCCACCACCTAACAAAATAGTCAGTTACAGAGCTTCAGGACATCCCTTGGTCCAATTCCAATTTACAGTGAAGGAAAATGATACCCATAGTTTGCCTACCCACAATTACAACACACTGGGACTAGAACCCCAATGTCCTACCTCCCAATGCGAGATTCTTCTACTATATTGTGCTGACTGCAGTGGGGGAGTGGGAGAGAGAGAGAAATAGAAAGATAGACAGACAGAGAGCTAGACAGAGAGACAGACAGAGAAAGAGACAGTGGCAGAAAGAGATTAAATGAATGTGGATCCAGGAAGCTTTGGATTAGGCAGAATTCAATTCAATTCTCTTCTACAGACTACTTTGTCTGAAAATTCAGCTCCATGATCAGTCATTTTGAATGCAAGCGTATTTCAGCAAGAAGCCATCCCCCATGGGGAATCTGGGGAGGTCAATACATAGCTGTAATTGGAAACAGCAGAAAATTCAGCTGTTAAATAAACCAGGCTAAAAGCAAAGGTATTAAAGACTATTCAAGTCCCACTGAGGCCTGCCTGCCTGTGTGTGTGTGTGTGTGTGTGTGTGTGTGTGTGTGTGTGTGTGTGTGTTATGTTTTAGTTGGGCAAAGGACCAGGTTATATTCCCTGAAAGAAGCAGTTGGGGGAGGGTAAATTCCTGTGTAATACAGAGGTCCTGAGACTTTCTTTGATGTTAGCCTGAAGGGGAAAGGGAGACTCTGTTTCTGATTAGAGATTTCCATCCTTTCCCCCTCACTTTTTGGGGGATATTTAATTTTCTTTTTTCATTTAGAATTCGACAATCATCGAAACATTTCAAGACACAAAAAAGAAGGAAAAGAACTGTACAAGAAACTATAAACTTGGGCTTCAGTGTATAGTCTGAGATCTGGCACTTCTTAGGTTCCTTTCAAATCTTCTCATTTTTTCTTAGGTTCCATGATAGTAGAGAACTGAGGATAAAATATCTGGGGTAGTAGAAAGGTAGTAGTTCTGACCTTACCGTCAGAACTGAGATCATTTTCAATTCTGCCAGTTACTAACTGGCATAGTGGATAGAGCACCAAGCCTGGAGTCAAGAAAACCTAAATTCAAATCCAGCTTCAGACACTAGCTGTGTGATCCTATGGGAGTCACTTAACCTAATTGGCCTCAGTTTCCTCATCTGTCAAATGAACTGGAGATGGAAATGGCACAACATTTCAATATCTTTGCCAAGAAAATCCCATATAGGATCGGGAAGAGTCAGTCATTACTAAAACAACTGAACAATAACAACACTCTAGGTAAGTCACAAACTCAGTGGGACTGTCTGAGCTAGCTGGTAGGGGGAGGCCCTTTCCATTTTAGGATTCTCTGGATATTTTAAAATTTGCCTTGCACTGGTATGGCATCTTAGGAAGATTTCAGAGGACTAAAAATGCTTTTTAAGAGTAGCCTAGGTACATTCAGAGGAAGAACTGCAGGAGAGGAAACACAGAAGAAAAACAACTGCTTGAACACATGGGTTAAGGCGGACATGATTGGGGATGTAGCCTCGAAACTACCACACCAATGCAACCATCAACAATTTGGAAATAGGTCTTGATCAATGACACATGTTAAAACCAGTAGAAATGCATATCAGCCATGGGAGGGGGGAAGGTCGGGGGGGGGGGGTGAAGGGGAAAGTAAGAACATAAATCATGTAACCATGTTAACTTTTCTAAAAAATAAATATTAATAAATGTTAAAAAAAAGTCACTCTATAGGTGGCTTCCATAAGAAATTAGAGACCAAAACAGTAGTAATTACACACACACACACACACACACTATGTGTGTGTGTGTGAATGCCAGAGATTTTTTGTGACAATTAAATACCAGAAATCATAAATTTGGACCCTATCTTTCTTACTTAGCATTTATCTTACAAATATCATTTCTGATCTCTGAATCTTATTTTTATCTATAAGGTAACTGGGTAATGCAGTATTTAGAGTCCTGAACCAAGCTGTGTGACCCAGGCCAAGTCACTTATAAACAATATTCAATAAATATTTATAAAGCAATGTTTTTGCATCATGTACTAAGCTAAATAGTGTAGGTATATATGAAGTGAAAAGATAGTCTCTGACCTCAAGAAGTCATAATATTTTAAAGTGTTTTGAATATGATATACAAATTATAGGCATTCTTATTATTATTATTATTAAGCAAAAAGGGTTAGATCCCTAAGATCTCTGAAAGTCCTTCTAACTCTAATTCACATAATTTTATATGCCTTGTTATCTGCTCCAGTTCTGAAGAATACACAGGTAGCAAATTTGCTATATTCTCCCTTTGTTCAGTAGTTTAATCAAAGGAGTCAATTTATTAAAGTTTTCTTTTAAAGATTTACCCTTAATATTAAATAAATCAAAATGATGAAGTTCCCCCCCCCCAAAAAAAAGAGTAGCCTAGGGGGCAGTTAGGTCGCTCAGTGGATTGAGAGTCAGATCCAAAGACAGGAGGTCCTGGGTTCAAATTTGACCTCAGCCACTTCCTAGCTGTGTGACCCTGTGCAAGCCACTTATCCCCCATTGCCTAGCCATTACCACTCTTCTGCCTTAGAACCAATACACAGTATTGGTTCTAAGAGGGAAGGGAAGGGTTTAAAGGGTTTAAAAAAAAAAAAAGAGTGGCCTGCTTTTGTATGTTTATGTTAATGCCCAGAACAAGACACCCTTAGAAAAAGAGTTAAATAGGAATAGGGAGGGGTTTCTGGATTTCTGGAACCTAGAGCCAAGTGATTACTGGAGATGTGGGTACAGGAACACTGTATCCTCTTTCTCCTTCAGAAGAAAGGGAATGCTAGCATGATGTGGATTTTGAAGGCTTATTCTGCCCTTCCTTGTTTCTCTTCTCCATTATATGCCATTTCTTCCTCCTTGTCCTCCCAGCCCCCCACCACACCACTTGTCCAATAAACACCATTAATATATGAAACGTTTCAGCCATCTCAAGATAAGCTTTCATTCAGAGCCTATTCAAGCTGTCCTTTGTTGGGCCCCAGGCATGGTGGAGCCAGTTCTACCCACACCTCTATTCCTAAGCTAGGGAACCCACCCCCTCAATGATTAGAATGTCTTTCATGGGAGAATTCCATCTCTGAAAAGACTCCATATATTTAACTCAGCATTTTTCTCCTTGGCTCCCCTGGCATCAACTGCTCAAGACATAACCATTAAATCCAGCATACTTTCAGATGATACAAAGGATCTTAGAAAAGAGAAAGAACTGAAAGAGATCTAAAAATATTGAGTTTTAGAGCTGTAGAATCTTCAAGGCATAGAACAGAAGATGACAAAGGTGAAATAGATCTCATAATACACAATGTCCGAGTTAGGAGGGACCTTAGAATATAAAATGTGCCTCCAGGATCACTAGAAATTTTTATTCCCAATACCTAGGATGGTACCTTATGCACACACTTCAGAAGTGAAATGAATCTGTGATCTCAGAGATAATGCTATTTTCTCCATCAGTATATAGCTCAACCCAGCCATATTTTCTCCTTCTGCATGATTATCATCAACCTAGAGTCAAGTGATTACTAGGGAAGGGATGGGGGTACAGGAACAGCGTATACTCTTTCTCCTTCAGGTTCTCTACAGATCCTTCACAGAAGACCTAACCCAATGTTGTGATGTCCTTTCTCTGTCTTTTTTTTTTTAACATTATCTCAGTACCAATTTTATCCCTTTGGATAATATGAACAGGGGGCAGCTGGGTGACTCAGTAAATTGAGAGCCAGGCCTAGAGACAGGAGGTCTTAGGTTCAAATCTGGCTTCAGACACTTACTAACTATGCCACCCATGGGCAAGTCCCATAACCTCCATTGCCTACCCTTACCACTCTTCTGCTTTAGAACCAATATACAGTATTGATTCTAAGGCTGAAGGTAAGGGTTTTAAAAAAAAAGAATATGAACAAACGGTTCTTGAAAAGAATTGCAAATTACAAACAACCTTTTGAAAGAATATTCTAAATCAAAAATCACATGAACAATGAAATCAGACCAACTCTGAAGTTTTACATCATACCCAAATTGGCAAAGACAAAAAATGAGAAGAGTACTGTTAGAGGAGTCACAGAAATGACACAGCAATACAATGTTGGTGGAGCTGCAAATCTGTATGATCATTCAGGAAAGTAATTTGGAATCATGCTAAGAGTTATTAAAACATTCCTACCCTTTGACCCATGCATCTACTTCAAGGAGGTCAACAGGAGAAATAAAGGTTCCATATACATCAATAACAGCACTTTCGGTAGTAGCAAAGAACTGGAAACAAAGTAGAGCCCCATTGACTAGGGAAAGACTAAGTAAATTGTAGCATAAGAATATAATGTAATGTTGCTGTTCCTGAGAAATGATTACTATGAAGATCCCAGAGGAGCATGAGAAGACTTACCTTAAATAAGCTAAGATGAAGTAAGCAGAACCAGAAAAATGCTATGTTCAATGACAATGGAAATGAAAAGAAAAATAGCAGGAAAAAATGCTCAGAGAAACTAAACACTGTGAACCTATAATTAGCAAGCATGTTCTAAAAGATGAAAAAGTTCATGTCTTTCCTTTCTTGACAGAGTTGAGGGACTATGGGTATAAAACACTGACTACAATATCACATTAGGTTGATATTTCAGTTAATTTTTAGTGCTAAATTTTTTTCTGCCCTTGTATTTTTTGTTATAAAAGATAGGTATCAGGAAGAAAATGATGGAAGGAGGATATATTTGGAAACAAAAGTAGTATAAAACCCAAATATATATATGCATATATATATATATTTTAAAAGGGGGAGCATTTGTACACCTGTCTTCTGATGTGTGACCTGCCCTCTTCCTTTTCTTTTTTTTTCACAAGAATATATTTTTTTTATTTCCCACTGTATATAAAAGTTATCTTTTACAATATACTATAGTCTGTTACGTGCACAAAGGTATTATGTCTAAATGAACATAATTAAAAATACTTTTAATTACTAAAAATTCTAAGCATCACCTGAGCCTTTGCAGTTCATGATCTTTTTGCTGGTGGAAGTTCTTGCCTTAATGCCGATGGCAGCTGACTGATCAGGCTGCTGAAGGTTAAGGTGGCTGCAGCAATTTAAAAAATAAGACAGAAATGAAGTTTGCTGCCTGAATACTTAGAAGCCATTGTAGGGTTGTTAACTGGCCTAAATGAAATACTATTGTGTCTCCTGGAATAGGGAGATGGGAGGAGAGGGAATCGCCATTTGGGTGAGTAATCTGTACATATATAACATTTATTGATTAAGTTTGCTGTCTTATATTGGCATGGTTCATGGTGCTCCAAACATAACTTATGGTAACATCAAACATAACTTATCACAGATCACCATAACATATAATGATAATGAAAAGTTTGAAATATTCTTTTTTTTTAATTTAAACATTTATTAATATTCATTTTTAACATGGTTACATGATTCATGCTCCTACTTTCCCCTTCACCCCCCACACTCCCTCCAACCATGGCCGTTGCACATTTCCACTGGTTTTGTCATGTGTCCTTGATCAAGACCTATTTCCAAATTGTTGGTGGTTGCATTGGTGTGGTAGTTTCAAGTCCACACCCTCAATCATGTCCACCCCGACCCATGCGTTCAAGCAGTTGCTTTTCTTATATGTTTCCTCTCCTGCAGTTCTTCCTCTGAATGTAGGTAGCATCTTTACCATAAATCCCTCAGAGCTGTCCTGGGTCACTGCATTGTTGCTAGTACAGAGGCCCATTACATTCGATTTTACCATAGTATATCAGTCTCTGTGTACAATGTTCTTCTGGCTCTGCTCCTTTCACTCTGCATCAGTTCCCGGAGGTCTCTCCAGTTCGCCTGGAACTCCTCCAGTTTATTATTCCTTTTAGCACAATAGTATTCCATCACCCGCATATACCACAGTTTGTTCAGCCATTCCCCAATTGAAGGACATACCCTCCTTTTCCAGTTTGTTGCCACCAAGCCCTCTTCCTTTTCTGATCTATTTGTAACTTTATATGCCCTGAATCTTGTCCCAAGTAGATTCAGTAAAAGTTGGTTGAGGTGAATTTCACATAGACTAGAAAAGCTGAGAAAGACCTTAAAGATCATTGCAGACACCCCCCAAATAACCCTGGCTGCTTAGATCAGCTTCTTCACTCAGAGAAAGTAGATATGTGCAACTAGAGACAGCTAAAATAATGGATGAGTATCTTTGACCACAGGCCCTGATTCCACAAACATTCCAGCAACCTCTGGGTCTGGGCTTCTCTGACTTATTCCTGATGAGAATATTCCAGAGTTTGTGGGATTTGCTCACCCTAACCCAGTACATTTAGGTCCCTTTGTCTGTCTTAGACTAAAACCCTTACGCCTCCACCATCCGTGGACCATCCAGAAGTAAATGGTTGCCTACACCACGCTGGCCACTAGGCCCCTTCGTCTCTCCAGAGAAGGCCAAATGGGCTGTTCTTCACTTTTGTCTGTATATCCCTGATACCCGGCACGGTGCCTGGCACACAGCAGACATTTCATAAAGCCTTGCTGATGGATTGAAAGCAGAAACCAGGGCTACTGAGTAATAGCCCTGTAAATTGGTAGTACTCTTCTGATAAGGATGGAATTCTGAACCCTGCACACAACCAAAACCATCATACACTGAGGTGATATAATGAGCAAAAACCCAAGAGATGCACAGAAATGCCACACCTCCTCTGGCCCAAGAGTGGGAGCTAGGTCCCTCTTCCCTCAGGGGCAGCCATTTCATAAACTGCAGGGAACCCGAGTTAATTTTCCTTTGTGATGTTCCCCTCGCGTTCCAATTATGCAAACTGTTTGGACAGAGCAGCCACTTATGAAGCAGATGCGATGTTTGTCTGACATTTGGCACTGTTTATCTTGGCTTTTGACTGACACCGGCAACAACTTTGAGAACCGGCTCCAACATCTTCCAAAGGCAAATGACTTCAAGAACAACTGTAGCCCGGGAGATTAGGGTGCTTCAGTGGCCACTTAGCAGGTGAAGAAAAGGCTTGTTAAAAAAATAAATATCACCCCTACGACCGAAACTGGCTGGGTACTTCATCTATTTATTTATTTAGTTATCACTAGTTGAGGCACACCTTTTCTTTTTAAGGAGGAGTTGAAGCAAGAGAAAACTGGATGGGACGCATCATAGTCTAGGTTTCTCTTCATCTGAATCATTTTCTCATTTGGGACACTGAGGTTTCATTTCCCCAGTTTTCTTTATAGGGAGAGGGGAAGTGAATGAGAGGAAATGGAAAACAGGAATGGCACAGTATGCTATAGTAGACCTAAGAGAGGAAACTGAAAATGTGGGTTTCAATCCAGGTTTGATACGTTCTCCATTGGACCTTGAGCAACTTGACTTGCCTCAGCCTCAGTTTGCTCCTTTGTAAAACAGAGACAATAATTACTTGGCTCCCAGAGTTATTGGGAGGAAAGTGCTTTGCAAACCTTAAAATGCTCTAGAAAGAGACATGATGGAAAGTACACAACGCATCACGTTTTGCTCGTTTTCTCCTCCAGGCTCCAACTTGGAAAGTGTCTGAGAAGTTTAGAATGGCAGCTTTGAATGAGTTTGACCAGGGCCATGCCTTTTCCTCATGCCTGGAATGCTCTTCTCTCCACCATGAGCTCCCACACGGCCCAGCATAATCTCGCCTGGCCTTCAAAGCCTACCTTAAAGGCTGCCCCCTTTGAAGAACCTAGCCCCGCAGGTCCTCCACACCTTCTATGTTGGGGAAAGAGCTTTCCTTCCCTAAACACGGAATAGAATTTGATTTATACCCCCTTTTGGTGGGCGCTTCATGCTTAATTCTGTATCGTGATGATTCATGTGTAGACTTTTTTCTTCCCCTCCCCAAATCATTCTCTGATGCCTCACTAGGGTATGTGGGTGACCCTGGATTCTCTAAAGCGGTGCCAGCCCAGTACAAACTCGAGGAGGGCCCAGCACGCTGGAAAGACTATGAGGATGAGTCTGATGACAGATTGTGCATCTGTAGCCACGGGAGCAGCCTAGAGGAGTGTGAGGAGGCTCACTGCCAGAAGGCCCGCCACTGCGAGATGGATTCTTTGTTAGCTCCAACAGCTAATAAAACCATCTACTGAGGTGTGGTGGATTTGGGGCTGTGAGAGGAAGGAGATAAATCAGCATCTGTGAAAGGAGGACCTTGCCTCTGAGATTACCCTCAATTTAATATATATAATTATTATATATCATCTTGTTATATATTAATATATGCATTGTTGTATTATTTTATATTAATATATGTATTAAATTAAATAATTATATATTACTGCATACAGCACATATAATAATCAATAATATTAATATCCATATATCCCATATCCCATATGTACACAGGTGCACATCACATGCCTGTCATGTGTCATATGTTTGCATATCACATATAACACACCACATGGTTACATGCAATGTGCCACACACCATATATGTGTCCCACATATCATGTGTGGTGATGTAAATACATAGTTGTCATATGTACATGTTATATTATGGCATGTATATCACATGTGCCATGTATCCTATATTTCTATCATATACCACATATATCTTCCACGTGCATGCGTCATATAACATGCCATATCTGTACACCAAACAGCACAGCTGTGTATGACATGTAAATCACATGCATGTAAATAGCATGTGTGTGATATGAGTTCTTTGTATGGCATTGTATGTTATATGTGTGCAATAATTTCTACATGATCATTTGCTTGTTATCTCCCTCTCTAGACTGTGAGCTCCTCAAGAGCAGGGGCTGTCTTTTGCTTGTCTTTATACCCCCAGAGCTTGGCACGGTGCCAATGGATTAGTAAGTACTTAATAAATGCTTGCTGGCTTGACAAATACAGATGGCTTTTGAAAACTTGAACTCGTATTCTCTCTTGAGACAAGAAGTTCTATGGGGGTGGTGAAGGAGTCCGTGTTTTCAACAAGTTTCTCATAGAATAATAAAACTGGAAGAGCTTTAGAGAGCACCTAATATCACTTGCTCTTTTTACAGAAGAGGAAACTGAAGCCCATGGAGTATAGTGACTCGTTCAAGGTCACATATTTGGTGACTGTTCCTGCTGAAGCCAAGACTAGAGCCCAAATCTTTAGACTCTGAATCCTGTTCTTTTTCCAGAGCAGCCATCTGCTATTGGATTATAAGCAACTTGAGGTCAGGAACTATCTTTTGCCGTGTTTGTATCCCTGGAGCTCAGCAGAGTGCCAGAAACATAGTAGGCACTTAATAAATATTGCTTGATTGCTTCCTATTTATTTAACTTTTCATCTTTACCATCCCTACCCCTACCTTAGCCCATGCCCAACACCATGCTCTGCAATTGGATTTGAGGGGAGTTTTTGAGGAAGTCTACAGAAGGAGGGGGCTGGGTCTATGATTCCATACAGATAGAATTTCCATTGGCCAATGCAGATGAACACCCTTCTGCGACATGTAGTCTTTTTTAAAGAACAACAACAATAAAACCCTCACCATTTGTCTTAGAACTGGTTCTAAGACAGAAAAGCAGTAAGAGCTAGGCAATGGAGTGGGGTGGGGGGCACCCGGGTGGCTCAGTGGATTGAGAGCCAAGCCTAGAGTTGGAAGGTTCTGGGTTCAAATTTGGCCTCAGACACTTCCTAGCTGTCTAAGGCAAGTCACTTAACTCCCCCTTGCCTAGCCCTTACCATTCATCTGCCTTGGAAATAATACACAGTATTGATTCTAAGATGGAAGGTAAGGGTTATTAAAAAAAAAAAAAAGACTTACCCAGGGTCATATAGCTAAGAAGAATCTGAGGCCAGATTTGAACCCAGGATCTCCCATCTCCAGGCCTGGTTCTCTATCCCCAGAACCATCCAGCTGCCTCCTACAACATGTATTTCTAGAGAATTGCCTCAGAGCCCTGAGTATGTGTCACATAACCAACGTATCAGAAGCAGGTCTTGAACTCTTACCCCTAATGTGATTCACTACCAACTAAGGCACGCTGTCTTCAACTCTACAAAATGAAGTCTTATATTTGTTGAAGTTGTATTTAAATTAGTTGTTCCTGTGTTTGAATTTCCTTCCAAAGCCTGACCAAATTCAATCCCTGAGAGATAGCTCCCATTGTCCCATAAAGTCCCAGTCAGTCATCTGCTGTCTTTTAAGGAATCAATTCTTCAATATTTCAAGGCACTAAGAGTTTTTTCCCTTGTGGGTGCCACCTCAACCGAAGCTGCAAACTCTCTTCACAAAAAAAGACTCCCTCCTGGGTGGCTGGTCTTCTTTTGATGAGACCAGCTCCTCAGGCTGACCCTCAGCGGGCAGGCAGCCCCTCACTGGGCTGTACTCAAAGCCTCTCTTTTCTGGCAGAACCTGCTAGGCCTCATACTCCACTGGCATAACTATGAAAAACCCTTAGACACCTCCACTTTGCCCTGAGGATAGGAGGCAGTTGCTACAAAGAGTCAAAAGTCAGAAGAACTGAGTTCAAATTCTAGTTCTGATTTACCTTAAAATTGCAGTTACTGTAGGATATTGAGCAAATCAGGTCACTTTCTGAGCCTCCATTTCCTCAACTCTAAGAGAAAGAGGTTGGGCCCGATGGCCTATAACTTCCCTTTCGGCTCTTAAATGCATGAGCCTTTTGGTTTTTGAATGACTGTGGTGCTTAAGAAACCATTAACAATTTCCAGGGGGGGGGAATACAAAAATTCTGACAAGAGTTTGGCCCCTTTTAAAGGCTTTAGTCTGAAATGGATGAAGACAAATGGTTGGTGGAGATCATGCCAGGCCACAGAAAACAGAGCCATATCAGATGGAACAATAAAGGTCGCCAAAATTGAGTGGAAACATATGTTCAAATTGAATTAGCCATTAGGTGTGAGCCTCTTTCCATTGTTGACACTATCCATATGAAATCTAAGCCTCCCATTATCGCCGAGCAAGAGAAACAAGTGCCTGACCTGTAAGATGACAAGCCGGGTTAAGCTTCATCTCATTCACTAGGTAACATGACACATTGCTCATACTGCTTGGGAAGACCGGAGAAACGATGCTGAGGATTTCTCTTGTGGCTAGTTTCAGAAACAAGACCCCAAATGGTGTGTTCCCTATCGGTGGCTGCCTGGCCCATGGAAGTCGCGTCATGGTACCCGTGGCCTTTAATTAAGCCAAAGAGGGATGCGGATGAGGACTTCTCCACGACCATAGGAGGAAGATTAGGTGCAAATCCCACCACATTGTACTTGCTACCTGAGTTTCCCTCCTTTGGGGAAGGTGTCGTGTTTCTAAGTCTAATGGATCTGGTAGCCTGTTCTCCTCTTCCCTTGGACATCCCTAGACACTTCTCATGGGACTCTGTTTGATGTGGAGATGGATTTTCAAAGGCAATGCTTTTTAAATCATCTCTTTTTGCTCAGTGTATTCAAGAAGAATGGCAGGCCCCAGAAAGGAACAGAATAGTGGGGCAGAGAGAGGGAGAAAAGAGAGAGAATCATAGAATCCCTTTTTAGGACAAAAATATTGACTAAGAGAATTTTGTTGAATTGTTTCAGTGGTGTCTGACTGTGACTATTCATGGCCTCATTTGGGGTTTTCTTGGCAAAGAAATTGGAGTGGCTTGCCATTTCCTTTTCCAGCCCCCTCTACAAATGGGGAAACTGAAGCAAATAGGGTAGAGCGACTTACCCAGGGTCACATGGCTAGAAGTGTCTGAGGTCAAATTTGAACTCAAGTCTTCCTGACTCAAGGCTTAGTGGTCTATCACCTAGCCGCTTGGAGGATGAGATTCACGCATCCAAAAGCCAAGGCTCTAATTCTGATGCTACACATAATTGATTATTGGACTTGGAATCATATATCTAATATGGCTTCAGATAATTACTAATATATGACCGTGGGCAAATAACTTAGCCATCGGCATCACTTTCCTTATCTACAAATGGGAATAAAAATATCACCATCTCCCAGGCTTGTTGTAAGGATCAAGTGCATAGACCTAGGGCAAACCACCTGGCCACTCAGGGCCTCAGTTTCCTTTTCTGTTAAAATGAGGACATTCTATTTTTACTATGCTGTGTCTTTTCAGCGCTACCATTCTATGTTCTGGAGTCCCGTTTACCTCTAATATTTCTAAGTTCTAAGAATCCTCCAGGCTCTAACACTAAATTCCATGATGCCAATTAGAGGAAAATGCAGATTGAAACTAAATGCCAGGAAATTACAATAATCAAGTTTGGTACCAAATAAAGGATATGAGAAAGCACTTCCTGGTTGCTTCTTTACAGAGGTAGGGGACTATGCATATGGAACAATCCAGAAAAATCGGATTTTTCTGTTACGTTGGTTAGTTTTGTTAAACTGGGTTTTTTTCTTCTTTGTTATAAGGGATTGTTCTCTCAGTAGGGAATTAGGGAGGACTACATTGGGAAATAGGTGATATGAAAACAAGAGATTTCAATAAAAATTGTGTAAAACATAGAATGCAAAAAAAAAAAATGAAAGGGCATATCCTTGCCTCTCCAAACTGCTCCCTGTTACTAAGGAACTAAGCTTCAGACAAACCATTGCACATAGCACAGCCAGCCTCGGAAATAGCAATGAATAGCTCCAAAAGGTCAACAGGTTTGAGTCTGCACAGATAATAACCTGCATAAAACTTTGTCATTTCCAACCTCATTACAGGGAATGAGAAGGACCTTCATGAATGCATTCCTGCTTTGGAAGCAAAGAGAAGAGAAAGCATGTGGGTGACCTGACTAGCATCGAGAGCCAGGACAGAGCACAGACGCCACAAGTCTCCATTTTTTAATAAATAACTGAGGCAGGTTCCTACCTTCTCCATGTTCTCTTTTCCTTATTAAATGAGCCACCTTGTGAAAGAAAGATTTAATTCATCCTTCTTGGGCCCCTGGAGGGGGGCAGAACTGAAAAAAAAATGACTGGAAGTAACCAGATTTAGGCAGATTTGGGTTTGATATAAAGAAAAATTTCCCAACAATTACCATGTGGGCTGCTTTATGAGGTAGTGAGTTTCCCATCACATCATGTCTTTGAGCAGAAACTGCTCATCTGGCAGAGATTTTAGAGGTGGGATTCTCATTCAGGTCAGGATTGGACTAGGTGACCTTGGGGTCCCTTTCAACTAGTATACCACATATACCTCTTTTTGGATTTCTAGCACTTGTGCTCCAGGGACTGTGGCCTCTGTGGCTGAAATCTGAAGAGTAGAGAGGCAGGAAACAAGATCTGTTGTCAAACCACTAAATGCTATCATGATATATAATGACATTATATCAACAGGGTTTTTTTTTACATTTTAAATAAGAGGAACAAATATTCCAGGAGATGTAGTTTGAGGCAGATCTAAGGTTCTGACATCTGTTCTTCTTTAACTCTTACTACAAGAAGGCAAGTAATGACATGGACAACTTGGCATAAAGAACAAATGACTTTTTATCAGCAGACCCAAGTTCAAATCCAAACTTTGACACTTAGCAGCTATGTTACCCTGGTCAAGTCATTTAATCTCACTGGGTTAAGATGAGGAAAGTACTTTGGATGCCTTAAAATGCAACATAAGGGGGCAACTGGGTGGCTCAGTGGATTAAGAGTCAGGCCTAGAGGTCCTGGGTTCAAATCTGGGGCTCAGACACCTCCTAGCTGTGTGACCCTGGGCAAATCACTTGACCCCCATTCCCTACTCCTTATTCTTCTGCCTTGGAACTAATATATAGTATCAATTCTAAGATGGGAGGTAAGAGTTAAAAATTAAGTGCTACATAAATGTGAGTTGCTAACATTTTATTATTGTTGGTGTTATTACTCCAGGTTGATAATGTAGCTAAGTGTGGGGTGAGAGGGCAATGCCTGGAAAGGAGACAAAAACCCCTCTCAAACTTGCTTCCCTGGGAACATATATGAGGGAGAATAAAAAGCTATCCATTTCCCATAGCATTAGAAAGCTGAAATCTTTATATCCCAAACTGAGACATGGACTTCCCATGAAAGGAGAGAGTGGAGCTCCCACTGAAATGAATTTTCCACAGAGAATGCCTTGCATTTCTATCAGGCTTTTCCTCCAGTGTGTGCCAAGTGCTTTCATAAATCTCATTTGTCTTTGCAACATTCCTACGAAGTAGTGAAGGTCAGAGATTGTTTTTCCTGTCTTCCGTAGCCTAGGACACTGAGGCAAAGCAGTGGCGGAGCAGGAAGGGTGGTAGCTTTAGAGCTGGAAGGGACCTTAGGGCTACTGAGGCCAATTCCTTCATTTTGCAGTTGAGGAAACTGAGGCTCACAGAAGTTCTAATAGATCTCCTGATTCCCAGCATGTGATTCAGTCCATCAGGCCACTGGTTCTCCACACTGGTTTGGGGCATCAATATCCTGGATTTCTTAACATTCTCTGGTTTTGGCCAGGATGGAGACACTAGAAATCATGATGGAGAGAAGGGAGTTTAGGTGGATAGTTAGGATTCACATGTGCAAATGCGTGTAATACAGTGGGAAATGATGGGTGTGGATGGAGAGAGAACAATGTGCATATAGGAGGTCCTTCAGGTGTATTCTACAAAGTCAAGTTATTTATCATAATAACACATTTTTATCATTATCATTATCATTGTTATTTAGAGGTCAAGAAGACCTAGGTTCAAGTCCATCTCTGACACAACACATAATAGTAGCAAAACCTGGGCAAATCACCTAACCTTTCATGGCCCCAGGTAACTGTAGGACTCTAAGTCACAAAGAAGTTGACAATCTGCTCTGGTATAGCTTCTTTACTAAGAATAGTGGACTCAGGGGGCAGCTGGGTAGCTCATTGGATTGAGAGTCAGGCCTAGAGATGGGAAGTCCTAGGTTCAAATCCAGCCTCAGACACTTCCCAGCTGTGTGACCCTGGGCAAGTCACTTGACCCCCATTGCCCACCCTTACCACTCTTCTGCCTTGGAGCCAATACACAGAAGTTAAGGGTTTAAAAAAAAAAAAAAAGAATAGTAGACTCGGAGTCAAGAAGGCTTGAGCTAAGTCATATCCTGCTTCAGATATTTACTATCTGAGTCTAATCACTTTAGCCATCAGACTCAGTTTTCTCTTCTGTAAACTGGAAATAATAATAGTCTTTGCATCATAAGATTCTTTTGAGGATGTAATAATATATGTAAAGGCAGAGCCAAGATGGCAGAGTAGAGGCAGGGAAAATTTGAAATGCTCTGATGATCCTCTCTGAGCGACCTTAAAATAATGCTTCCTAATGAAGAGTGGAGTGACAGAACCAACAAGAGGGTAGAGGGAAACAATTTTCCTTCAGAAAACAACTCAAAAGGTAAGCAGAGAGGATCTGCTTCACTGGGGTGAGAAGGGAGCTCAACCCACAGGAGGCTACACCGAGGGGTACCAGCTCAAGCCAACATCAAGCCACCCCACCCCACAACTACTGTTCCAGAACATCCAGGTTCTGATACTGGGCCCAAGTCAACTTCAAGACCCAGAGACCTGCCTAAGCCAACAGAAATGCACCACACACACATCCTTTGAAATTCCAAGCCCTAACACCAGCCTGCAGTGAAGCCTCTAGCCCTAGCACAAGGCAGCCGGCGGGGTCCCTAGCTGAGGCAAGCCCAAGGGGAGGCTTTCCCAAGCCTACAGTGAGGGCCTGAACCTCAATACAAGGCAGTCCACAGGGTGCCTGACTTGTGTAAGCCCAGAGTGAGACCTGAAATCCTTGCCCAAGCCCAGAGTGAGGCCCCAAGCCCCAGAGAGAAGATAAAATATAAAAAATGCTTTGCAAACCTTAAAGCGCTGTGTAAATGTTAGTTTTTAAATTATTATTATTATTATTATTATTAGTCAATAAGTGTTTTTATGGAGAACTTACTTTGTGCCAAGCACCATTCTAAGTACTGGAGACCCTCAAAAAGGCAAAAAACAGACAAAAAACCAGGCCTAGCCCTCAGGGAACTCACAGGATTATTATCTCAATAAAAGTACAGGTGTGGACAAAATAAAACAAAACAAAGCAAAACTTCTGGCATTAAAGTGCTTTAGAGGTTCATCAATTACTTTTCCCCACAATCAGCCTTTAAAGTAAGTATTATAGGTATTAGCTCCATTAGACAGATGAGGAAATTGAGACTACAATGTTATTTGACTTGCCACCAGGTGGCAGGTGGACAACAAAGGAAAAAAGGAACCTGATAAATGGTCCTGGCAGGTGGGCTAAACCAAGGTGAGGGTAACCAAGAGGCCTCAAACTCATCAGTGACTCAGGGAAATGACTACCCCAAGGATGGGAAGATTTCCCCCGGTGGAAGGGGCAGATGAAAATCATTTGTTCCAACAACCACGAAGTTGGTTGAAGCAAGTGCTGCAGAGCCCTGAGAGCCTAGTCAGACATTGAAGAGGCCACAATCATCCACTGAAACCCAAACCATCACCAGGCATCTTGACTTTTGTCTTGCCACTGAACTTGGATGACTGGAAGAGAAAGTGAGGCTGATGACTTTGTACAATTCTGTGTCACTTAAATCCAGTTTATGTTCTAGCCTAAAGACATCACCCACAATGTCGTTGTGGTCCTCTTTGTGTATGAAGGACAACAACCAAAAACAACTTGCCAGCGGTCACGTAGTAAGTGTCCGAGCCAGGATTCCAGTTCAGCTCTCTTGATTCCCCATCCTATACTTCTTTCACTTCCCCCTTATAAATGGCAGAGTAACAACAGCTCATATTTCTTTTTTTTCTTTTTTTTTAAACCCTTACCTTCTGTCTTAGAACTAAATTGGTCCTAAGGCAGAAGAGAAGTAAGGGCTAGGCAATGGGGGTTAAGTGACTTGCCTAGGATCCCACAGCTAGGAAGTATCTGAGGTTAGATTTGAACCCAGGACCTTTAGGCCTGACTCAATCCACTGAGCCACCCAGTTGACCCCCAACAACTCATATTTCCAACGAGCTTCACAATTTATTTGCAAAGCATTTGACTCACAACAACACTGTCAGGATAGGAGGCCTAATATTTTTATTTTTAATCTTTACCTTTGGGCACAATATTCATTCTAAGACAGAAGAATGGCAATAACTAGGCAAAAGGGATTGTTTCTAACCCAGCTAGGAAGTTCTGAGGCCAGATTTGAAACCAGATCCTCCTGACTCTGGGCCTAGCTGCCCCTGAGTGCTAACATTATGATTCCCATTTTAGAGAGGAGGAAACTGAGTTTCAAAAAGATCAAATAAACTGCCCAATGACACTTAGCTTCTGACTTCAAGTCTTTCTACTCCTTCACACCAAAAAAAAAGAAGAGTGAAACATTACATCAGACTACTTCGGCGGCAATCACATTTAACTTTAAAGTCAATATCTGATGGGTTTCTTAGAGTTAATTACCCAGGGGTCCCTTCCAGCTCTATGATTCCATCCTCCTATGTACTGCCCCCAAACAAATGCAGACATAAGAGGTTGTCTTAGGACTGACTTGTATCAATCTCTGAGAAATAACAGAGAAATCTCCAGGGGATTAGCACAGACTCCAACTGGCATACCAGCAGGGGTAGCAAATTAAAAAAATATATATTCAAAAATGTGATGATCAGGAAATTACTTCTGAGATGAGCTTTCTTGCTAATGACTGTGAGAAAGGATTGTTAGCATGGGGAAATGAAAATGATACATTATAATTTGACATTTTCCATGCAAATGGAAAAGTACTAGAAATATCTGCCACTTAAGGGAAAAGAGCATCCTACCTGCAAAAGAGGAGAAACATATTCCTGGTCACATCCTGAAACTAGACCTTTACTCAGGGTTCGTTATGGATGGAAAAGCAAATTGGCTACCTGAGCTTAATATCAATGCTATAGAGAATGTTGTCTCTGAGGAGAGGTCCCTCTCTCTTTTACTCTTCTTTCTCACCTTAGTAGGTAGGACATTATTGCCTTCCTTCTCCTGGGCATCTTTACTGCCATCAGAAAGCAGTCGGGCATGCTTCTTGCCCTTTTTTCTCTTCAAAACAAGGTTTATTTATCCTATGGCATTTCTCACACATCCATCCCCTTCTTGACACTCACACAGTGGTCACCCAAGTTTAGGGTTTCACCATCACTACTGTAATAACCTCCTAACTGGTCTCTCCACCTCTAGTGTCTTTCTTGTTTAATGCATCCTCACAGATCAATTTCACAAGGTACAAGGGCTTGACCATGTCACTTCCCTGCTCAAAAATCCACTTTCAATGGCTCCCTATTGCCTCTCATATAAAATACAAATTCAGGTTGGCACTTAAGCCCATGCTGTCTAATTCCAACCTACCTTTCCAGCCACGTTTCACATTATTCCCTTCACACATTCTATGTTTTTGCCAAACTGGATCACCAAGTGCCCCTCTGACCTCACAGTGGACAGAATTGCACATTTTTCTTCTTTGCCTTTAGATCAAATGTTCTTCACCTTGGTCTGTGTACTTTTTTGCATAGATATTCTGATGACTATATGTCAATAGAATTTATTTCCTTTGTAATCCCATGTATTTAATTTTATGCACATAAAAACATTACTCTGAGAAGCTATCCATAAACATCACCAGACTGCCAAAATGGGTCCAGGACACAAAATGGTTAAGAATCCCCAATGTTTAAAAAAAAATACAATCTCTTATCTTTGTTCATAAGTCAGCTTAGATGACACATCCTCTAAGTCACCTTCTCTGATTATCTCCACTAAAAGTACTTCCTCCTTTTTCAGATATTCCTAGAGCATCTTGCCTGGACCTTTGCTTTCACTTCCTATCTTATATGATAATTATCTGAGTACAAGTCCTCTATTGCTGGGCCTTTATCCTCCAGCAGAATACTAGCTCTTTTGGGAAAGGAGCCATTATTTTTCTCCCTGCATGTCCAGTGTCAAATACAAGGCCTTGCAAATAGTAGGCATTTAATAAACATTTTCTGATCTCAATTTAATATCAAAACTTGGAGGGAGGGAGAGAGAAACTGGTAGAAATACACCAGTGGAAGTCAGCCTTAAAGAAGGACCTTCTAATATAAAAATACAGTGAAACCTCATCTCCAGCTATGTCCAATCCTCCAGGCACCCAGTTCATTTGGGAAGACCTCTATAATTCATTCATAGAATTTAAAACCGAAAGGCATCTTAGAGGTCTTTTAATCCAACACTATCCCCCTCGCCTTTTTTTGTGGATTTTTAAAGTGGGGTCCAAGAAAGATTAAGTATATTACTCATGGGTGGGCACTGAGGTAGAAAAGTTGCAGATGTGGGTTTCAAACCCAGGACCCCTGACTGCAAATTCGGGGTTCTTTCATTATATCAAACCACTTGGCTCTCTACTTCCTCCCTTCTTTCACACACAGCTCAATTGATATGGTGCATTAAGAATTTCAAAGCATTAATTTAACCAGCATTTGTTAGGTGTCTATTGTGGGCAGAAATTGTAGCGTTATATTATTATCTATCATCCTCATTTTACAAATGAACACACTCAGACTAGTGATTTGCCCAAAGTACCATAGCTGGCAAGTGGAAGAGGCTTCTCTTGGGCTCTTTGAACCCTGATCTTCTGATTAATTCCAATTCCTCCTTTCTATTACCTGATAATGCCTTATAGAGTTTCATCTTTAGCATCACCTACAGTCGAGTAACCCAAATTGAAAGCTCAAGAATGGGTGAATGCTAAGTGTGTGACCTTAGGCAATGCCCTTTTCTTCCCTGAGCTTCATTTTCCTCATATTTAAAATGAGGGCACAGTACTAGATGACCTCTAAGGTCCCTTCCAGCCCTAGTTCTATGGACCAAGTAGATAGAGTACTAATCTTGGCATTGAGGAGACCTGAGTTCAAATACTGCCGTAAATACTTTTACAAGCTGTGTGTGACCCTAGGCAAATTATTTAACTTCACTGAGTCTCAGTTTTTCATCTGTAAAATGAAAAGAATAATAAAGCCTACCTTGTAGGGTTGCTATGAGAGTCAATTTATAGCACATAAATAGAGCCCTTTGCAAACCTTAAAGTGTTATATGTGTCAGCTATTATTATCATTATTATTGTTACTGTCATCATCATCATCATTCATTCATTCATTTGTTTTTCTCTAATCTCCCCAAGAGAATTTCAACATTGGCTTTCAACAAGGAAACAATGTGCTTGTTCGGTTGCTGTCAATTGTTTCTGACTCTTAGTCACCCTTTTAGGGTTTGCTTAGCAAAGATACTAGAATGGTTTGTCATTTCCTTCGCCAGCTCATTTTATAGATGAGGAAATTGAGGGAAACAAGGTTAAGTGATTTGCCCAGGGTCACACAGCCAGTTAGTGTCTGAGGTCAGATTTGAACTCACAAAGATGAATCTTCCTGATTCTAAGCCCAGTGCTCTATCCACTGCATCTCCTAGATGCTCTCAAGGAATGATGACTAGCCCTTTAAAGGCCAGATTAAGGAGCAGCTACATGGCTTAGTGGGTAGAGAGCCAGCCCTGGAGCCAAGAGGTCCTTGGTTCAAATCTGACCTAGCTGTGTGACTCTGGGCAGGTCACTTAACCCTAATTGCCTAGCCATTTCTATTCTTCTGCTTTGGAACCAATAATTAGTATAGATTCTAATTCAGAAGGTAAGGGTCTAAGAAAAGGTTCAGTTTCTGGAGGTTCTTTGAATATAGTTTTTTATATTATAAAAAATTGGTCTCTCTGCTTAATATTCTCTTCTTTCTAATATATCCAACACTCATCATGGATTTCTCATAATGAGGGAATAATAATTCCCTCAATCAAATACTTCCCTCAACAATTCCCTCAAAAAAAACCAATAAAGCACACTTTTGTCGAATATAGTGGTGGGTTTGCTAGTTTTAAGCTCTCTTCCCTTCCCTCTGTCCATGTCATTTTTAAGCCGAAAGCCCAAATATCCATCTTGTTGTGGAGATTGCAGTCATTTGGCCCAAATATTCACTAAGTGGTACTAGCACCCAAGTCACATCATCCCTGGACACTCATTCTCACCTGTCACTCTGTCTGAAATACCAACCTTGAAAGATGCACTTTGGATCCTTCCCGGTCTCAAATCCCAGCTGACAAAGCCATTAAAGTGTCTGTCCCTAAAGTCGGCAGCAATAATTGCTCTTCCAGTTGTCCTCAGAATCCATTTGGAGGCAGCCGTGGCTGATATGCTGAAGTCAGCGGCTGCCACATCTGGGGCAGTTCTGGTTTCTCCTCCAGGTGAACTTGACAACAAATAACTTTACCTCATCTTCTCTCTGAGCGCAGGGTTCCAGGAGGCAAAAGACTTCTAGGAGGCCCTGTGAATTGAGAGGGAAGAAAGCAAGGTCAATGGCAACCTATGAAATTTGAACTTGAGATCTGTAACTACTGGGCCTTCACCTCTCTGGGTCTCAGTTTTTTTTCTTTTGTACATTTATTTCTATGTGAACAGTTAAGATTAAAAATAATTTTATAATGTTTGGAGAAGCCTTTGCACTTTAAAAAATGTCATCTAAAGTGTTCTAAATCTCTTATAATTAGAGAAATGCAAATCAAAACAACTCTGAGGCACCACCTCACACCTAGCAGATTAACTAATATGACAGCAAAGGAAAGTAATAAATGTTGGAGGGGATGTGGCAAAATTGGGACATTAATGCATTGCTGGTGGAGTTGTGAATTGATCCAACCATTCTTAAGGGCAATTTGGAACTATGCCCAAAGGGCTATAAAAGACTACCTGCCCTTTAATCCAGCCATACCACTGCTGGGTTTATACCCCAAAGAAATAATAAGGAAAAAGACTTGTGCAAAAGTATTTATAGCCACGCTCTTTGTGGTGGCAAAAAATTGGAAAATGAGAGAATGACCTTCGATTGGGGAATGGCTGAACAAATTGTGGTATATGCTGGTGATGGAATGCTATTGTGCTCAAAGGAATGATGAATTGGAGGAATTCCATGTGAACTGGGATGACCTCCAGGAATTGATAGCAGAGTGAAAGGAACAGAACCAGGAGAACCTGATACACAGAGAGACGGACACACTGTGGCACAATCAAATGTAATGGGCTTCTCTACTAGCAGCAATGCAATGATCCAGGACAGTTCTGAGGGACTTATGAGAAAGAATGTTATCCACATTCAGAGGAAGAACTGTTGGAGCAGAAACACAGAAGAAAAACAACTGCTTGAATACATGAGTTGATGGGGATATTATTGGGGTTGTAGACACTAAATGATAACTCTAGTGCAGGGGTCGGCAACCTTTTTGGCCATGAGAGCCATAAATGCCACATTTTTTAAAATGTAATTTCATGAGAGCCGTACAGCGCTCACAGTGCGCACTCCTGTAACAGCACCTGAAAAAAAATTGACTTTATGGCTCCTGCAGAAAGAGCCCTATCTGGCCCTCAAAAGAGCCAGATATGGCTTGAGAGCCAAAGGTTGCCAACCCCTGCTCTAGTGCAACTATCAGTAATATGGAAATGGGTCTTGATCAATGATACATGTAAAACCCAGTGGAATTGCATGTTGGCTATGGGGAAGGGTAGGGTTTGGGGGAGAGGGAAAGAACATGAATCATGGAACCATGGAAAAATATTCTAAATAAAAAAAATGTGAAAAAATAAACTTAAATTTTAAAAATGTCATCTATTTTATGTCATCTGCCTCTTTTTTTCCAATTTTATTTTTTCAGTTTAATGTAGAAACAATTTTTGACGATTGTTTTCTGACATTTTAGAATCCAGATTTTCTCCTTCCCTACTCTCCTTTCCCTCCCTGAGACAATGAATAGTCTGATATAGGTTATACTCTGACTTTAATGTAATACATATTTCCATATTGCTCATGTTGTGTAATAGAAGTCACATGTCACACATACAATAAAAATCTCATAAGGAAATATAGTGGAAGATGGCATGCTTTGATCTGCAATCAGACCCCAAAATTCCTTCTTTGGCTGTGGAGAGCACTTTCATTAGGAGTCCCTTGTGGTTATCCTTGCTTTGCTAATAATGGTTTAGTCCTTCACAGCTGATCGTTGCACATTGTTGCTGTTCCTGCTTATTTCACTCTGCATCTGTTCATATAAGTCTTTCCAGGTTTTTCCCTGTTTGTTGTTTCTTATGGCACAATAGTATTCCTTTATAACCATATACCCCAACTTGTTCATCCATTCCCCAAGTGATGAACAACCCCTCAGTTTCTAATTCTTTGCCACTGCAAAAAGAGCCGCTCATAATATTTTGGTACAGGTAGGTCCTTTTTCTTTATCTCTGATCTCTTCAAGATACAGACCCAGCAGTGTCATTTCTGGGTCAAAGGGTATGCATAGTTTTAAAGAGGATGTTTCTTAAGGGCTGAGTCCACTGCTTAACTCTGCTACTTAGTTTTGCTATAACAAGTCGCTTAAGATTCTAGCACCCTAAATTTAGGACTGAAAGGGAATGCAGAAGCCATGGAATCCAAACCCTTCATTTCACAGATGAGAAAATTGGGGAATAGAGATTTTAAATCACTTTTCTTTTTAAACCCTTAACTCCTGTCTTAGAATCAATACTAAGTATCGGTTCCAAGACAGACGAACAGTAAGAGCTAGGCATTTAGAGTTAAGTGATTTACCCAGGGTTGCATTGCTAGGAGGTGTCTAAGGCCAGATTTGAATCTAGAACCTATCTCCAGGCCTGGCTCTCTATCCACTGAACCACCTAGTTGCCTCTGTTAAATCATCGTTAAGTCATATCCTCTAACTCCAAATCCACCATGCCTTCTACCTTATGCTACTGCCTGTCCATGGCCTCTGGGTCTCAGTTTATTTTTCTAGGAAACAGAAATTTGCCTTCCAAGACCATTAAGAAGAAAGAATTTGGTGAAGGAGACCTCACTGAGCTTGCCCATTTTTCACAGTTCCTTAGCAAGTTACTAAACCGTTTTGAGGCATGGGTGGTTAGAAGGAAGGACTGTTTAGGTTTGTCATTCTTTTTATTTCATTCTCTGTAATCCATTTTGCTTCAGCATAGAGATGTCAACTTTCACTATGGGCTCTGGGTGAGGGCAGTACTTCCTTTCAGTCCTGGCACTAGCCACACTTTTAGTGGAGATGAGCAAAGTTCCATATAAAGAATAAGAATAAAAACTATCCACCTTTCTTTAGTATTTTCCCTTACAATGTATTTTCCTTAAATTAGCCCTAGGATATGGTCATTGCATTTTTCAGGAGAGGAAATGGAAGTTCTGAGAGGTTGAATTAGTTATAGTCTCATGGCTAGTAAATGGCCAAATGGACATTTAAACCTAGATCTTCTTGGGCAATGGAGAATTGGGGATACCCTGACCTCTTGTCCCTTGTGACTGCCTGGTATCCTAAAAGACCCTTCCCTTGCTCAGAATGAGGTTGGAGTCTTTCAATCAGAAGGTCTTTTGAAAGGGACATCATTAAGAGTTTTAAGAGGAAATTGGGCCTTTTTGCTGAGAATGGAGTGAGAAGGCACTGTAAATGGATAATGGGCTGGATCCTGGACTGAGTGAGAAGAAGAGATTGGTCTGGACTGCATTTAGGAAATTACACAATGCTTTCAATGATCTCAGAATGATTGCCGCTTCAAAAGCTCATCTCTTTGATACAAATATGCTCCTGGCTCTACAGTATGGCTATAAATCCTAGATATCTACAGTCTCAATGACAACTGAAAGGGCAAAGGAAAGATCCATGTTGGGTTTTAACAGATAGTACAAATATCATCATCCCCATTTTCCAAATGAAGAAGCACAATTAGTGACCTTCCCCAGGGAATGTATCTACTACTTGGTGGTACCTGGATTCTAACCAGGATCCTGTGATGTTTTCAATTTGATGTACGATATTTAAATTCAAGTGTATAATTGGATCTTCTGTGGTTTAACCCTACTAGAAACAATTATCTAAATAAAACAAGCGCAACAAAAAATCCAACAGACTAAGATAAGTCTCCTAGGAATTCCTCTTTCTCTGAGAGATGCTCAGCCTGGCTTAGTAGAAGAAACACTATATTTAGAGTGAAAACTGGAGATGAAATCCTCATTCTCTTACTCACTAGCTATGTGACTTTGGGTTAGTCACTTTCCTTCTCTGAAAGAGTTGGAGTAGAAGAGCTCTAGAACAAAAGAATAAGTAGGATGGGTTATGGGGCTCTGAAACCAAGCACACTTAAATTCCTTCAGAAATGCAGTATAGAGACAATTGAGTCTGGCATCTAATTAGCATCAAACTATCTCCAAACTTCTACCCATAGAGGCAGAATCTTACCCATGGGGCCCTGTTCTTTGGAGTTTCTCCTTTTCCCCTCTTAAAGAATCTGTCTTAAAATTTGATTTGTGCTCTGTGTTCTCTGTCCTAGGTACTGGATGCTCTTGGCTCCCTTCCAGCTCTCACAATCTGATCTTTCCATGGAGTCTTTCTTTTACCATCTCTCTACTCCAACTGCCTCTAGCCTTGAGGGTATGAAGTGGCCAAGGATGTCTGCAGAATCTGCCTCTGGACTTTGATGAGTACTTTTTTAGTGCCTGCACAAGATCACCTTTTCAATCATATTAGAAATGGATGGGCCTTCAGCCATTGCTAAAGGAGCCCCAGTCAGGTCTTTGTGCTTTCCAGAGAGGATTATTATAATTTTTTTCAGCTAGAGAGGTCCTGGGACAGAATCCTGTGGAATAAGTGTAAATAAATCCAAAATGACACTATTGGGTTTCTGATTAGGATTAAGGAACACTCATATCCATAACCTAATCATTCATTGGATTTGACCTAACAGGGACTTGAGGGATCATTTAGTCCCAACATTTTATAAGGAAAGAAACTGAGTGCTACAAGAGTTGAAGAAACTGCTATAATAGAATGAGCACTAGGCTAAGAGTCAGATGTTCTAGGATCAAACTCTGGCTTTGTCACTTATTTATGATGTGGCCTTGGGCAACTAAGCCTAGGACAGCTAGAGGGGGACAGTAGATAGAGTGCCAGTCCTGGAATCAAGAAGACTCCTCTTCCTGAGTTCAAATCTGGTCTCAAACAATAGCCGTGTGACTTTGGGCAAGTCACTTTGCCTCAATTTCCTCATCTATAAAATGGGCTAGAGAAGGAAATGGCAAACCACTCTAGTATCTTTGCCAAGAAAACCCCTAATGGGACCATAAAGAGTCAGACACAACTGAAAAACAACCAACCAGTACTAATGGGCAAATCATTTCATTTACTGGGCCTCAGTTTTCTCGTCTATAAAAAGGAAAGGGTTATGCAAAATGATCTC
The DNA here is from genome assembly GCF_016433145.1 of Gracilinanus agilis. Lineage (NCBI taxonomy): Eukaryota > Metazoa > Chordata > Mammalia > Didelphimorphia > Didelphidae > Gracilinanus > Gracilinanus agilis. The sequence continues at coordinate 242,744,521 of NC_058131.1, forward strand.
TAAAGTCCCTTCAAGCTCTATTGAACTATAATATTTTCTAAAGCCAAACCAATAGTAAGCTGCAAAGCCCAATTGTGACTCCACTTTCTCTCTAAATCAATTTTCTTGCTAGGCTTCTTCCATGACCACATCTTCTTCATTCTCACCCAAGCATAGAAACAAAAATGAAATCAACTTGCAAATCCTCCCATATCTTTGATTCCAACATAATTGTCAAAAGAAAACAAGATAAATAAGTAAAGAATAGGCTTGCCCAGACTCTCCACCAAGAATCAGTCACGGGTCTGCTTTGGCCTAGGAGGGGCGTTTGTTTCATTTTCTATTTGCTTCAATGACAGAGTGTACCTCAGATCTAATATGGTGGGACTAGACTTCCTTGTTAACCCACATTCCCATCCCAGCCTTGGCCCCAGCTGCTTCAGAGACAGCCAAGTTCCACATAGTGACAGCAACTCTGACTCCAGTCCCTGTATTTTCTCTTTCCCCAGCTAAGTACCTCCAGTTCCTTCCACCAATATTTATTTGGTATGGTATAGTTTCTCAAAAGTCCAATTTCCCTTTTCTAGATGGACTCCCCAATTATAACATTTCTGTGATATTTTAAGGTTTTCCAAGTACTGTTCCAACCATAGTCCTATGAGGTAGCATGAGCAAATATCGTTACCCTCATTTTACTACAAAGGAAACAGAAGAGTTAAATGACTTGACCAGGGTCACACAGCCAGGACATGTCATAACCAGGATTCAAACTCAGATGCCTTTTGGCTCCAGAGACCATGCTCTTTCCATGATCCTATCCTGCCTAACTTGCTTGCTTTGACCATTTGGGAACATGTCTGAGATTGGACATCCTGTATGTGAAATAATCTTTCTAATATTAAATTCATGTTTGATGCCATAGACTAAACTTTTCCCCTGCTGTGGCACTAGGAACCAATCAATCTCAGTTCCTCTAATACTCCCCCAACTGTTCTTTTAGAAGGATGAATTTCATTCCATTACTATCCCAAATCTGGTCCAATTTGGGTCTGAGAAAGACCTCGCTAGCTATTTTGTCATCATATAAAATGATCTGCCTTTAATCCCCTTCACAATCTGGGTCCTTTCTAAACTCTCTTTAAACTTATTTCCCTTTCTGACATTTTTTGGTTAAACCAGAGTGGCCTTCTTCCTGCTCCTCCCACATAACATTTCGTCTCAATCTCGCAGCCTTTGTGGAGGCTGGCCTCCAAGCCTGGAATGCACTCCCTCATCTCTGCCTCAGGGAATTCCTCCTTTCCTTCCCAGTTAAACCCTAGAACTATCTCATGCAGGAGACTTTTCCCACCTTACCAGAGGCTAGGGCCTCCTTCCCCGAAAAGACTTTGCATTTCCTCTTCTGGGTACACGGAGTCGGCTCTTTAGAATGTAAGCTACTCGCAGCCAGAGGCTATTTCATTTCTGTCTTTATATCTAGCACATAGAAGGTATTTAGTAAATCATCATTGATTAATTAGAATTGATAACACCAACAACTCTTCATTCTACAGCACTTTAAGAATGACACTTACTTTCCCCAACAATCCTGTGACAATAATCTCCCTATTTTACAGATGGGGAAACCAAGGCTCAGAGGAGTTAAGGATATATTTAAACTATCTAACCAAATATCTGAATTTTACATACAGCAAGGGTCTACGTTGGCCCACGGGAGGGAGGAAGCCAGTCCTATATAGTCCACCCATGCTACATACAGCTGAGGAAATTGAGACCTAGAGAAAAGTGACTCAAATAATGATATTATTGTCCAGTCATTTCAGTCATGTTTGACTTCACAACCTCATTTAGGATCTTATTTTTTTTTTAAACCTTTACCTTCCATCTTAGAATCACTACTGTGTATTGGTTCTAAGGCAGAAGAGAGGTAAGGGCTAGGCAATGGGGGTTAAGTGACTTCCCCAGGGTCACACAGCTAGGAAGTGTCTGAGGTCAGATTTGAACCCAGGACCTCCCGTATCTAGTTCTGGCTCTCAATCCACTGAGCCACCCAACTTCCCCTCATTTGGGATTTTTTTTTTATATAAATAACATGGAGCAATTTACCCTTTCCTTCTCTAGCTTATTTTACAGCTAAGAAAACTAAGGCAAATAGGATTAAGTGACTTGCTCAGGATCACAAAGTAATTAAGTATCTGAGTCCAGATTTGAACTCGGGAAGGTGAGTCTTCCTCATTCTAAGCCTGGTGCTCTATCCACTGAACCACCTAGTCGCTCTACTTTTTTTTTTTTAAACCCTTGTACTTCGGTATACTGTCTCATAGGTGGAAGATTGGTAAGGGTGGGCAATGGGGGTCAAGTGACTTGCCCAGGGTCACACAGCTGGGAAGTGGCTGAGGCCGGGTTTGAACCCAGGACCTCCCGTCTCTAGGCCTGGCTCTCACTCCACTGAGCTACCCAGCTGCCCCCTCTACTTTTAATAATAATTGGCATTTATTTTTTATTTATTTAAAGTGTGCAGAGTGTTTTACACCTATCATTTCAAAAAAATCTGACGTGAGCAGTCTATAGTCACATGGCACCTTAGTCACAGAGCCAGGACCAAGACTAGAAGCCAAATCTCTTGACTCCCAGCCTAGTGGTCTTTCCATGGCACAAATGTGCTTCCCGTGGCCAGCTCAGGCTGGGGCTGGCATCCTTCCTTCTTGCCTGCCTCCCTTGGCTCCCTCCCTCTCCCTTCGATTTAGAGCCTTCAAGAAGCAGAGAGCAGAACAAATTGGGAATGTTGTACACCCTTTGAAGCCCTCATTCTCGGTGGCTTCCCCACCCCCACCTTGAGTTTAATTTACAACAACATTAAGGTTTCTGCTCCCCATCCTCTCCTGCCTTGGGCTTGCTATCTCTGCTCTGTGAGTAGTATAGAATCTCCCGGTGATTACTGGCCATTCAACACTTCAGACGTTCTTTAGACTCATTTATTAGCAGCCCTGAAGCACGGATCAGAGATCACAGGATTTGGAGTCGGGAGGGACCGTGGAGACCAGCTAGTCCAACTCTATCTTTTGACAAATGAGAGAATCAAGGCCCAGAGAGGGAGAGGGACTCGCCCACGGCCACATAAAGGCCCATGACTTCAATTCAGGGCCTCTGACACCAAACCTGACACCTTGCACTCCACCATCCCTAGGGCCATTTTGGCTCTCAGTCCTATGGCAAGAATATTCTTACGGTAGCCATTTTAGTGGCTTGAACCCACCTTACAGTGTGTGAACATGCATTTATGAAGCATTTGCTATGTGCCAGGCACTGTGCTAAGCACTGGAGGCACAAAACCAGGCAAAAATCCAAGACTCACTTGCCAAACAGGAATGCTCCAGGATTAAGGCTTCCAGAATTTTTTTTAACCTCCCACCAGCCTTCCCCCTCTTCTGAGGTTGGAATGTCTGCCCTACCTATTGAAATCCCAACTTTTGGGGTCCCACTCAAATGCTACCTACACGATGATCACAGAATCCTAGAACTTTGACGGGGTATCATAGAGGCCATCTGGTCTAACGCCTTATTTTATAGAAGGAGGAAATGAGACCCAGAGAGATTAAATGACTTGCCCCAAAGGTCAACCAGTTTAATTCAACAAGTATTTAATAATCAATGTCTTCTACATTAAGAAGGTGATATATTGGGGCATTGAGGTGGCTCAGTGGCTTGAGAGCCTAGGCCTGGGTTCAAATCTGGCCTCAGACACTTCCTAGCTATGTGACCCTGGGCAAGTCACTTAACCCCCATTGCCTAGCCCTTTTAACACATAGTATTGATTCTAAGACAGAAGGTAAGTTTTTTTTTAAGAATACATATTAAATTATGATACCTATAATTAATTAATCATAATGCCTTCTGTATTTTGAACCCAATTAAGCACCAGGGTTCTCCAAACAAAAATGAAAAACCAGCCCCTGACTTGGAGGAGCTTCCATTCTTCTGGGGGAATTCAGTCGTGCCCGGTACAATGGATTTTAAGGGGGAGAACATAGGGAAGGGGAGATATAGAAATCAGGAAAGTTTTCATGTAGGAGCTCCTAAAATGAGCTTGAGAAACCCTTAACTAGGCAAGGTGATGGAGACCTTTGCAGGCATGAGGGGTAGCTGGTCCAATGTTCTGGAAGGGAGATATGGGGATATGTGTGAGGAAAGCAAGGAGACCACTTTGGCCAAATTGCTGAATAGATGAAACAGGTCAGGTGAAATAAGTTCAATAAAGACAATAGAGAGATCATTGCTAGTCTTTTGGCAGAGGTAGAATTAGAATCCATGACCTTTGGCTCCAATTTCAGTGTTCTTTCTCTCCTTCCTCTGATTTATGTCTTGTTCCTACTATCATGCCCTGAAATACAGAAATACTGTATTTCTATGATATTTGTCAACTCCTCAACTAAAATGTAAACTTCTTCAGGACAGGCAGGGCCTAACTTTTTTTTTAACCCTTACTTTCTGTTTTAGTAACAACTCTAATACAGAAGGGCAAGGACTAGGCAAATTGGATTAAGCGATTTTCCCAGAGTCACACAGCCAGGATGTGAAGCCAGATCTGAACCCCAAACCTCCCAACTCCAGGCCTGGTGCTCTATCCAGTATGCCACCTAGCTGCTCCCAGGGCCTAGTTTCTCACAATGTTACTTCACTTTTTGGTACCACTCTGCAGTTCAGCACAAGGATTATGAGTGGCAGAGCTAATGATGCACTGAGCTAATTAGAAGAGAGAATGCCAGAGTTGGGAAGGGATCGGAAGCATTTATGAAATGTGTTGCTCTGTTCCAGGAGTTAATCTCAGCACATTAGAAACATTATCACACTTGATCCTCACAGCCACTCTGCAAGGTAGGTACTATCATTATCCCCATTTTTCAATGGAAGAAACTGAGGCAAACAGAAGTTATGTGACTTGCCCAAGGTCACACGGCCGGTACATTTCTGAGGCTGGATTTGACCTCAGATCTCCTTGACTCCAGGCTCAGCGGTCTATCCACTGTACCTTAGAAATCATCTGATCCAAAGCCCTTATTTTACAAATGGAGAAAACTGATGCTCGAAAAAGGGAAGATATTCATCCAAGGATGCACAGAGAGTTCATAGCAAAACTGGGACTCAAAACCAGGTCTGCTGATTGTCTATCCAATGTTTAATGTTCCTTCCACTACACCAGCTACTTCAATGACTGGCTTCATTCTCTGCTTTAAAAAAAAAAAACATCAATCAGCAGCATAGTGGAAAGAACAAAGAATGTGAAGTCACAGGGCTTGGGTTTGAATCTTCATTCTTTTACTTATTAGCTTTGTGACCTTGGACAAGTCACTTCCCCTTAATTTCCTTCTCTATAAAATGGGGTCAGTTGGACAAGATGATCCCTTAAGTCTCTCCTATATTCTCTAACCTTCTATTTCCTCTGAATCCAAAGATCCCTATCTCCAGTCCCAGTTTAACACGCCTCCTTGCCTTGCAAAACACTACTGTTCTATTCAGACAGAGGCATGTAATCACATTCTGACACCTGATCTATTGCTTCCACACAGCTGGAAGGCTTCCAGGTCCCTTCAGGTTAAGCAATCGTGCTCAGTGTTCATTGTCTAATCCTGACGGACGATCAATGGACAAATTACATTGTAAGTGGGAAGACTTATTTTGGAAGCATCTTTGCTTCTTTAACCACCCAAAGAAAAAAATTATAATTCAGAAGAAAGGCAGAAATGAGCAACCTCCACATGGAAAGGACCAAGAGTTTCTATGCTGCTGATCATGCCAGAAGAAGGCCTGGCAATGTAGGATAAGAAAGAGTTTGTCTGAAAGAAATCAACCAACTAGCATTGATTAAGCACCTATGTGCCAAATTCTGTGTAAGTGCTAGGAATTCAAAAAAAGAAGAGGGGGGGGAAAGAAAGGAAGAGAAAAAGGGGGGAAGAAAAGAGAAATTGGAGGGGAAAGAGGGAGAGAGGAAAAGGAGAAACAGAAGGAGAGAGAAAAGGAGGGAGTAGAAGAGGAGAGAAAGAAAGGAAGGAAGGGAAGAAGAGAGAGAAAGAGCAGGAGAGAGAAAGAAAGAG
>NC_058131.1:242750983-242780132 GCF_016433145.1 Gracilinanus agilis
GAAGAAGAAGAAGAAGAAAAGGGAGAGGGAGAGAAAGAAGGAGAAAAAAGAGAAAGAAAGAAAAAATGAAAGAAAAGAAAATAGCTCCTGTTCTCAAGGAGCTTGTTCTAATGGGGCAGACAATACACATACTATTATGTACAAAAAAGATATGTACAGAATAGGCATTCTAAGAAGGAAATCTCTAAGATTAAAGAAGACTGGGGAAGATATTTTGCAGAAAGCAAGACTAGCTGAGACTTTAAGGAAGTCAGGGATATGGAAAGAGAGACTTCCAGTCATGGGAGACAACCAGGGAAATGCTGAGTCAGGGGATGGAATGTCATGTGGAAGAAAGAACAAGGAGGTCATTGGATCACAGAGCATACAGAGGAGGGGAAGGTACGTGAAGACTAGAAAGGAAGGAAGGGGTGAGGTTGTGGAGAATTTTAAAAGTCAAAGGGTTTATTTAATATTTGATCCTGGAATTGATAGAGAGCCACTGGAGTTTACTGAGTCAGGGCTGATGTGACAGGGAAGTGAGGCTAAGAGTGTAAGTGGAGTCAGCTAGATGGCTCAGTGGATTGGGAGCCAGGCCTAGAGATGGGAGGTCCTGGGATCAAATCTGGTCTCAGACACTTCCTAGCTGTGTGACCCTGGGCAAGTCACTTAACTCCCATTGCCTAGCCCTTACCACTCTTCTGCCTTAGAACCAATGCACAATATTGATTCTAAGATAGAAGGTAAGGGTTTAAAAAAAAAAAAAAGACCAAGTAGCCAAATTGTCTGCTTGTGTATGTGTATGCATATGTGCACACTCACACATAGAACTGACTGTTACTTTTAGAACTCCAAATTTCCTTCACAACTCAGCCAAATCACTACTTCTTATAGGAGACTTTTCCTGACCTATAACTAATAGTGCCATCACCATCCAAATTGCCTTGAGCTCATTTTGTGCCTATAACCGTATGTAAAATATATATGACTTGTTTTAGACATATGAATATGGACACACATAAGATATGTTCAAAATAAATATTTCTATTTTGAGAAAAACATTTTTGTTTGATATTTTGGTGCCAGTTTTGGATCCCATTTCCAGCTCCATGGTGACATTGATGTGTATATGTACAGATATGTATATTTATATCAACACAAAGTATACCTGCATGTACATGTAAATACATGTAACCCTATTTCAGTGTCATCCTTGAGATGGAAATAATTTTTCCCCAAAATTTTACCAGTTATTTCCATCGTAAAAGTGAAGGCATTGGAAGTCCTCTACAAGAATCTTGACAAAGGGAAGAGGAAAGCGAGGTTAAGAGATGAAGGGACAAAAAGGAATACACCTTCTTTTCAGCTGCACATGGTACATTCACAAAGATTGACCATGTAATAGGGCATAGAAACATCGCAAACAAATGCAAAAAAGCAGAAATAATAAATGTAACCCTCTCAGATCATAATGCAATAAAAATAATAATTAGTAAGGGTACCTGGACAGGTAAATCAAAAACTAATTGGAAATTAAATAATATGATTCTCAAAAACCAGCTAGTCAAAGAAGAAATCATAGAAACAATAAACAATTTCATTGAAGAGAATGACAATGATGAGACATCCTACCAAACTCTGTGGGACGCAGCTAAGGCAGTACTCAGGGGGAAATTTATATCCTTGAGTGCATATATTAACAAATTAGGGAGGGCAGAGATTAATGAATTGGGCATGCAACTTAAAAACTAGAAAGCGAGCAAATTAAAAATCCCCAGATGAAAACTAAATTAGAAATACTAAAAATCAAGGGAGAAATTAATAAAATTGAAAGTAAAAGAACTATTGAATTAATAAATAAGACTAAAAGCTGGTATTTTGAGAAAACAGATAAAATGGACAAAATACTGTTCAATCTAATAAAAAAAGGAAAGAAGAAAACCAAATTGACAGTATCAAAGATGAAAAGGGAGCCCTCACCTCTAATGAAGAGGAAATTAAGGCAATCATTAAAAACTATTTTGCCCAATTATATGGCAATAAATATAGCAATCTAGGTGATATGGATGAATATTTACAAAAATATAAATTGCCTAGATTAACAGCAGAAGAAATAGAATACCTAAATAATCCCATATCAGAAAAAGAAATTGAACAAGCCATCAAAGAACTCCCTAAGAAGAGTTACCAATTCTAAAGAAGTAGGCAGAGTCGATGCCTTGACTGGATGGAGATGAACTCCATCTTTCCTTCTTTGCCTCAGAGTTAGGAAGGTCACTTCCCCTTCAAGCAAACTAGTTCTCCAGATTCATCCAACCCTATTTCCCTTGAGCAGGGGGAAGAAAATGAGCGGGGGAAGCTTCTCATGTTCCAATAGCCAGGAGTGCCTTCTTTGGCTGCTGGAAAATCAGATCACGTGTACCAGTCAGCTCTTTCACACTCCATTTCTTTATTTCTGTTGTGTTTCTATAGATTATCCTCTACAGAAAAGACATCAGCAGAGGCTGATTTTTTGCCTTGTGTTTTATGAAAACCCCAGTGTTAGAGGCTGAAAAACGAGGCAGTTCTGGATAAAAGCGGAATCCACATCCAGCACCAAGGGCAAGGCTTGGAGTTGAAAAGCTGCAGAGTAATCATAAGCCATGTGTCCTGTTCTGCTACAATTCTCCTTAGCAGGATCAGGGTGACAAGCAGAAGTAACTGGCCAGTGAGATTGGGCATCCAATGAGAAATAAAGACATCTCCTCTCGATCAGTAGGTATGGTATTTTGTGTGTCAGAGAAGAGCCCTTCGTGGAATCCTTTCTCAGGAGTATATCCAAGTGAGAGTATATCCTCTCACTCTCTGCACTTATAATAATCAATAAACATTTATTAAGCACTTACCATGTTGCCAGGTACTGTGCTCTGAGAGGGATACCAAAAGACTAAAGGGAGTCCCTGTCCTCAAGGAGCTTACCATCTAACTGGACATAAGGGCCGTCCTCCCTCTATAAGCCATGAGTGGGTAGCTTCCTGTAACTAACCCAGTTGTGAGGGAGACAAGCCCAGCCCTCTGCATTTCTTTGTGCCACTGCAGAGCTGCTACTTAGAACCCATTCCCCTCCCCCTTCATTTCTGCTACTTGCTTCTGTTATTTTAAGCCCTATTGTATATGGGAAGTTTACTGGTGATTTAAACATAAATTGGTCTCTGAATTAGGTTTTCATTTCTGTTGAAAGTGGTTGAAAAGAATGACTCCTTTTGTACTTTTCAATGAGTTATTTGTATGGTGCCTTTTTTGTTTAATTTCCCCCTATTTTGTTTATTTTCCTTCAAAGAAAAAAAGGAAATTCTACTCTAGAAATTACATTTCACTTTGATTTTTCACAGAGCTTCTAAAACTTAAGCTTCTTGAGGGAAAGGGCTATTTTACGTTCATCTTTGTATTCTTATTGCCTACTCCACTCACTGGCATATAGTAGGTGCTTAATAAATGATGGAAGAAATTGTCATGTGATGGAATGGTTCAGAGCTTCATTGTTACTAGCTGCCAAGCATTGATTAAGTGCTGATTATGTGCCAGATGCTATGCTGAGTGCAGGGGACACAATGGCAAAAGGGCTGTTCCTGCCCTTGAGGAGCTCACAGTCTAATGGGAGAAACAGCACCGAAATGGTTAAGTGTATATGTAAGATGCACACAGGCTGTATTAGAGATGTCTCAGAGGAAACAGAGGAAGGACAGTAAGGAAAAGAGTTTTTGCAGAAGTTTTGAAGGATGTCAGGATGTAGAAAATTCAATCAGGCAACCTAAATACATTTATTAAGCTCCTACTTTGTGCCAAGCTCTGTTCTAAGAATTGGAGATACAGAGAAGGGCTGTCTCTGCTCTCAAGAAGCTTTCAGTGTAATGAAAAAGACAACATACAAACACATATATACAGAAGGCTATATGTGTACATATATATATATATAATCAGTAAAAATAATTAACAGAAGGAAAGCACTAGAATTAAGGGAAATTAGAAAAGGCTTCCTATGCAAGCTTGGTAGATAGTGGGACTTGAAGGAAACTAGGAAATGTAGGAGGGAGAGGTGAAGGGGGAGAGAGTTCTACATTTGGAGAATAGCCAGTGAAAATTTTCTGAGTTAGAAGATGGAGTATCACATGGGAAGAAAAGCAAGGAGATTACCAGATAGCAGCAGAGAGGATTAAAGTGTAGGAAGTCTAGAGAAGTAGGAAATGGCCATGTTGGGAAGGACTTTAAAAGTCAAACAAAGGATTTCATATTTTATTCTGAAGGTAATAGGGAGCCACTGCAGTTTATTGGGTGGTAGAGGAGAGGTATCAAGGTCAGAACTGTCCTTTAAGAAAAACCAATATAATAGATAAATGTAGGATGGACTAGAATGGAGATATACTTGTGATAAGAAGATTAACTAGCAGGTATTTGCAATAGTGTAGGCATGAGGTGATGTCAGATGAAAAAAGGGGGCATATACAAGAGATGTTAAAATGGTAAAAATCAACAAGTCCTGGCAATAAGTTTGATTTGGGGAGAGGGAAGATTGAATGAGAGCAAGGAACTAAGGATGACATCTAGATATTGAGCCTGGGTGAGCAAGAGAATGGTAGTACATTCAACAGAAACAGAGAAGTTGAGAAGAAAGATTTTTGAGGGAGAAAATAATGAATTCTGTTTTGGACAGGTCAAGTTTAAGATGTCTACAGAGATGTCTAATTGTTGGAGATTTAGGATTGGAAGTCAACAGAAAGGTAGGACTGCATCATTAATGTAGATGTGTTCATTGAATCCATGACAGCTGATGAAAGTGAAATAATATAATGGGAGAAAAGAAGGGATCCTAGAACAGAGTCTTGAGTAAAATCCTTAATTAGCAGATGTGAGATGGGTGGAGATCTAGCAAAGGAAACTGAAGAGTAGTCAGAAAGGCAGGAAGAGGAGAAAAGAACAGTGTCACAAAAAAACTAAAGAGAAGAGAGGACCAATGAGAAGGTGGTGAACAATAGCAAAGGCTACAGAGAAACAAAGATAAAGATTGAGAAAAGACCATTAAATTTCTGAAAATGCAAAGAGTTGAAAAGTCAAATGCCCTGTTCTAACAACAGCGAAGCCAACAGACTTGTTGGATCACAGAGAATGTGGAAGTATAAGAAAATTACAAAGGTAGGAAAAAACAGGTTGTAAAAAGCTTTAAAAGCCAAACATGGGATTTTATATTCGATGCTAGAGGCAACAGGGAGTCATTGATGTTTATTGAATAAAGAAATGGTGTAGTCAGACCCAGGCTTTTTAAGAAAATCATTTTGGCAGCTAAGTGAAGGATGGATTGGAGTGGTTGAGACAGGTTAGGGAGAGTAACCAGAAGGCTATTGCAACAGTCTAGGTGTAAAGAGATGAGGTCCTAAACCAGGTTAGTGGCAATGTCAGAGCTGAGAAGGAATTAGATACAAGAGATATTTTGAGGGTGGGAAAATATGTGGGAAAAATCTAGATATGTAAGATAAGTGTAAAGGAGGAGGAAAGAATGATATCTATCTAGATTGCAAGCCTAGGTTTCTGGACTCAGAGGACAGTGGTTTCCTCAATAGTAAATAGGGAAGAATTTTGAGGGGAAAGTTCATATTCTGTGTAAGAAGTCTATGGGATATCCAGTTTAAGATATCCAACAGACAGCTGGAGATGCAAGTCTGGACTTCAGGGGAAAAAATAGGGCTGTATAAATCGATCTGAGAAATGATCATTGGACCCAAGGGAGTTGAGAAGATCACCAACTGAGATAATATATAGATGGGGAAGAGAGCCAAGGACAGAGGTATTGGAGGGCACTCACAAGAGTGTGACCTAGAAGAAGATCCAGCAAATGAAAGTGAGAAAGAGCAGTCAGACAGGTAGAAGAAGAATTAGGAAAGATGTGTATGAGAATGCCTAGACGAAGAGGATGGTTCACAATGCTGGAGGCTACAGAGAGGTCAAAATGGATGAGGACTGGGAAAAGGCAATTAAAAGGTCATTGGCAGAGAAGCTAAGTGGTTAGATGGATAGAGAGCCAGGCCTGCAGATGGGATGCCCTAGGTTCAAATCTGGCCTCAGATATTTCCTAGCTGTGTGATCCTGAGCAAGTCATTTGACATTAGACTCCAATTGTCTATTCCTACTGCCCTTCTACCTTGGATCCAATACTTAATATTGATCTTGAGGCAAGGATTTTAAGAGAGAGAGAAAGAGAGACAGACAGAGCGACAGAGACAGAGAGAGATCACTGGTTTAATTTTGGAGAGAACAGCTTTGATAAGGTTGGAAACTGGAGACTTTAGAAAAGAATGAGAAAACAGGAAGAGGATGACTTTTTCAGGGAGTTGGTCATAGATAGGAAGAAATCAAGGACAATGGCTATCAGGGATGGTGGGTTTTTTGTTGCTTTTTTTTTAAGAATCAGAAAGACACTGACATTTGGGTAGACAGTGAGGAAGCAGCTAGTGAAAAGAAATTGAAGATTTGTGAGATAGTAGCATGCTATAAGGGGAATCTTCAGGCTAGACTAGATCAAGGGAGTACATAGAGGGGTTTGGGCTGCCTCTTTATGTGAAATACAAGTGAAAGAGGAGATAGTGGGAGAAGGCATCCAAGAGATGAGCTGGGGAGGGAACAAGAGAGAATTTTCAGCTAAAGCCCTCAATTTTTTGTTAGTGAAATATGAAGCCAGATACTTGGCTGAGAGAGTGGAGGGAGGTTTGAGTAGAGATGAAAAGGTTTAGAAAAGCCAGTGTAGTGAGTGGGAGAGTGAATCAATTAGGGAGGTATAAAAAGATTGCCATGAGTCCTAGCTAATATTTCTCATGCAGGAGGGGGATATTTGTATGCCCCGACCCATTCCTTTTTACTTGAGTGGAGTCCCCTCCCCAACATGGTCCTGCGATACCCTTACGCCAGCCTATCTAGCCTGTTTAAAGAGAATGTAATGGGACCTAGAATATAAAAGACCACCCATTTCCCAACCAGAACAAATACAGTGGGCTTTATGGAATGTGATCCTGCATCCCATTAAACATGAGCTGGGGGTGGGAGGTGGAGGAGGGGTAGCTCATTCTGGTCTTTAATACTAGAGTCAGAGATCTGCTTCAAATGTTTTACTTATACTTAGCTACTCAAGTGTTTTACAGCGCTAGGCTTCTCTTCTCAGGTTTGGACCACTGAAGCAATTCTTACATGCATTAAGGGAGATTATCTTTCTGATTCCAATAAGAGAATTCGAAGTGGTCTACAATTAATCTACAAGCTCTATAGTGAGGTCTTTAAGTGACTTTTCCCCCCAAGGTATTGGCTTGATTGGATATTGCCAAATGGCTCGGTCAGCCACTTGTCAAAAGTACACAGGGGAATTAAAATGGCACCTTGGTCCATATTGGAGCCCCTCTACCTTTGGTTTCACTAATCAACTATGCCAACTTCCTTGCTCACCTTCATTCATTCCTTTCATTTGATTAAGGTGGGAGAATTGCAGTATTCCTTGCTTCCCATTTCCGTTTACAGGTATTCCCCCTACCTTCATTACTCAGTATCCTTTTCTTTGATGTTCATACTATTCATATCTACCCCACAATCAAAATCTTGGTGGCTGCTGTCTTCAGATCTCCAGGTCATTCCTCTTCCTCCCTCAAAGAGTTCAGTACCTGGCTCAATTTTCCTCCTCCTCAATTCCTGCCTTCATACTCAGGAATTTCAGTATACATATTGATTCTCCCTGAAACATCCTTACCACTCATTTCTTCAACCTACTCACTTCCCAGCTATACATAAAAATGATCATACCCTTGATCTTGTCACCACCACCCACAAAAGTACCACTTCTGTATTAAAAAATTCTGAAATCACCTTACTCAACCATAATCTATTTGATTTTCATCTCTCCCTCAGCCTTCCCTTACAAAACCCTACTCTTTGTACCCCCTGTGACCTCCAATGCCACGATCCTTGGATTCTTTCCCAAGACAACTCCCCTGTACTGGCCACTCTCTCTTCTTCTGCCCATCCTGGCCCCTTGACCTAGATCAACTCTATACTGTCATCCATTTATCATACCACCAATTACACCCAAGCTTGGATCACTCCCAAAATTCATCACTTTCACTCCTTCACACATGCTACTGAAAGAAAGTAAAGAAAATCTTGCAACAGTTCTAATTGGGTCCATTACATATTTATGCTATACAATCTCAACTGGGCCCTCATTTTTGCTAGGCAATCCTACTATGCCTCTCTTAACCACTCACTATCCCACTTGCTACAGTGGCTCTTCCAAACTTTTTATGCCTCCTCAAATTTCCTATGGTTCTCTTTCTACTTTTTCATTTAAGAACATTGCCTCGCATTTTATAGAAAGAAATCAAGGCTATTTGCCAGACTTCCTCTTCCTTCCTTTTCCTCATCTATCATTCAGATGCCTTCTACCACTACCTCTTCCTTTAATCTTGTCTAACATAATGACATGGCCTCACCAAGGCTAACCTCTCTATCTGCTCAAGCAATCCTATTCCATCCCATCTTCACCAACAGATTGCCTCCTTTATCACTTATTTTTACTCTCCTTATTTACTGTCTCATTTCCTATGTGTGTTTAAAAAATTTGTACCCCAGGGACTTCATTTCCCAGCATTCTTTACTCTTCTCGGGGTTCCCTTGTCTTGCATTCTGGTGTTGTGCCCTGGTGTGGGCTTGTTTATAAATTTGCTGAAACCCACACTGAGGGGACTTTTTTGGCTCCAGCATGGTAGACTGCTGGGTCTCAAGATCTTTGCTCTGCTCACTCAGCTGAAGAAACCCCTTTCTCTCTCACTTTGTTGTTATTAAATCTTATAAAAAATATAATACTAGGAGTATTATATATTCATTTTTAGTCTTACACCTACTGTCTACAAATATGACCATAGTTCTTCCATCCTGAAAAAAACCTTCACTTGATACTTCCATCCCTATTGTTGTACTATATTTCTTCTGCCCTTTGTAGCTAAAGTCCTTGAAAAGGTTGTCTACAACAGGGGCCTTCATTCTCTTCTTAACCTTTTACAATCCAGCTTCTGATCTTATCACTCCACCAAACTTGCTCTCTCCAAAGTTACCAATGACCATCTCTTCACTGAACTTCATCAATTTCCTATTGCCTCTAGGATCAAATATAAAATTCTCTGTCTGGTATTTAAAGCCCTTTATAACTTATAATAAGCCTCCAGATTAATTTTTATTTATAACAGTCCCCTCTTACCTTTCCAGTCTTTTTTTCTTAATCTGTTAGAAAAGTGGTAATGGCAAGGCAATGTGGGTGAAGTGACTTGCACAAGTGTCTGAGGACACATTTGACTCTATCCACTGAGCTACCTAGCTGCCCCTCCCGTCTTGTCTTCTTAAATCTTATTCCCCATCAAGCATACTTCAATCTAGTGTCCCTGGCCTCCTGGATATTCCATGAACAGAACCTTTATCTCTCAGGTCCAGGCATTTTCTCTGACTATCCCAAATACCTAGAAGACTTTCTCCTTCTCATCTTTACCTATTGTACTCCTGACTTTCTTTAAGTCCCAACTAAAATCCCATCTTCTACTGGAAGCCTTTTACAACTCCTCCTAATTCTTATGCCATTCATTCCCTCCAGCTTATTCCTAGGTATTTGTTTATTGTCTCCCTCTTTAAACAGTGAGTTCCTTGACACAGAGACTGTCCTTTGCCTCTTTTTTGCATCCTCAGTGCTTAACACTGTGCCTGACACATAGTAGGCACTTAAAAATGCTTATTGATTGATTGTTCTGAATAAATCACTTACTCCAGCCTTTGTTACCTTTGACAAACGTTTCCTAGGAGGAGATACTGGTGTTAATATTTGCTTATGTTTTGACCACTGAAGGACACCAGGCTTGATTTTGGCAAGTGATTCTGAGTCTGTGCCAAAGTGACAAACAGGATTTGGGAAAAACATATCTGAGGGCCTGTGATTGCCAGAACAAGAAAGAGTAACCTTGGCAGCAAAGGATGAAATCACAGAATGTTGGAGTTCAGTAACATCATAAGGATCATCGCAATCAATCTCCTCATTTCAGAGAAGTAGAAACTGAGGCCAGAGAGGGGAAGGCACATAACTACTTAAAGGCAAAGATGAAAATCCATCTTCCTTTCAAGTCTCAAGGTCTTTCAAATAAAGATTTATATAAGCAAAGCAATCCATTTCTTCTTTTCCCTCTACTTCCTCCCTCCTCCCTCTCCCTCCCTTTTGTCTCCTCCCTCTATTTCTTCCCCTTTCCTTTTCGCCTCCCTCCCTTTTGTCTCCTTCTCTCTTGAATTCTTCCTCTTTCCTTCTCCCCTCCTCCAGCTGTTTTTCTCTCCCATTTCCCAGGGGATTGAGTTCTGAATGTCATTTGCATGAAGCCACTCATAGGGACAAAGGGGATGTGTCTTGATGCCTCAGTCCAGGACTTTGAAAAATGAGCCATCTATGTGGGAAAACAAATTGGGAACAGCCATAATGCAATTTCACTGCGAGCATTCAATATTTGCATGAGATAATGAAAGCCATCCAGGGTCTAAGCAGATAAATTCCATTCAAAAACAAGTGAAATGAAAAGCCAGGCATAGCTTAGGCTTGCAATGGACCTGCCTGCCCACTGGTCACAATAGGGGAAAATAAAGCTTGCTTCACTTCCATAGCGGTGGACAAAGAGGCAACAAAGAAATGTTGAATCCATAAGAGTCGATATTGGAATGACCTTAGCACTCAACCAGTCCAACCCCTTCATTTCACAGAGGAGCAAACGGATGCTCAGAGAAAGAAGTGATTTTCCCAGTTTCACTAGACAACCCATTCTGATGGAAGAAAGCAACCTTTCTCAGCGTAGTTAGCTCTCCCAAATCCCATTTCCAGTATATCAGAGACAAGATGGGCACCAAAGACTTCCTACTCCAGACCTGATGCTCATTCTATTCTGCCCTGTTGCCTGCCTCAGTTGTGGCTACACCCAGCTGGGAAATCACTGATTTTTTGGGCAAGCTTTTAAATAGGCCTTTGAGCACAAGTGATGTTCTCAATTATGCAACCATCTGAACTGGGCATTACATGACCTCAAACAGATGTTCCCTGATCTGGTGGTTTTCACTGGTCAGAGCAAATATTTCAAAAGTAAGTGTGAGTTTGTTTTTGTCTGACCAGAGGGGTGAGGTAGAAGCTATTTCATTCTTCTAATACAGCCAAGGTCATCTTCAAGTTCAAAGGTGCTTCTTATATCAAATTAATCTACTTCTGGAAATGGATCATGATATAGAGGAAATAACACTAGACATGGCCAAGACACTTGAGTTCCAATTCTACTTTTGTCATTAATTCACTGTGACTTTTAGGCCTTAGTTTTCTCACCTATAAAATGGTAAGCTAGAACTAGTTGGACTCTCAGAGCCCTTTCCAAGTCTGACATTTCAGGTCCTAAGATCTCTTCCAGTTTGAAATCCCAGAACTGTGTCTTCTAAGGTCTCCTCTAGCTCTAACAATCTTCATCTTATTTTCTCTTTTTAAATTTAAATGTATTTATTTCTTCATTTATGGCATTAGGTAACTCCCTCCTTCATTCCCCTCCCTCCATTAGAGAAGGCATCATTTGACAAATATATATATACTATATCTTGATTATTTCTTTTTATTAGTTCTTACCCTGGAAGTTCCTTCTACTTCTGACATTCAAGGATTCTGAATTCCCCTAGCAAGGATAACACTATTATCAATAATCATATAAAAGTGTAAATGATTATTACCTGAGAAGAGAAAAACCTTGAGGACACTGATTACATGGGGAAGGAAATCAGAGACTCTTTATAAGACAAGGGTCACCAAAGAAAGATTTCCTCTCTCATAATTCCACCATGGTCTATCCTTGCCCTTCACAAATTCAATATTCAAATGTTAGGAGCAGAACTAACGCCAGTTTCCTGTTAGTTCAGGTGTGGTGTTGGGATGAAACAAGGTACTTATAAGTCATTTGAGCAGTTAAAAAAATTAGATATACTTTGTCCCAACACAGTAAGGATGTGTAATCACTGGTACTTAGCATCTCTGAACATGGCCTCCTGACACAAAAATACATCTAGTCAGCAGGGCAAGAAAGGATAATTCTCAGGGTCTTCACCCATCAAGATGGGAGGAAATCAATACCACATACAAGGGACTTTCATGCCTTTAAATGAGCAGAAAGCTACATCAAGGGAATCAGGAACCAATCAAGTCCAAGGGATCACGTTTTTGTCTTTTTAGAGAAAATTAATCCTTATTGCAAGGAATTAGGGTTCCATCATACCAAGGAAGGAAAAATTAAATCCAGTTTTATTAAAATGTAGGTACCATCTATGTGCAAGACCCTCTGTTCAGTGTTATATTTACAAAGATGAAAAATGACAATCCCTGTCTCGTAAGGGGTTTATAAATAGAGAGGATCCACTGTATGTGTGAGTGAATTTGAAACAAGACAGGGTAGAAAGGAACAAAGGAGAGATCCAGGCCAAAGTCTCTGAGAAATTTTGAGAGAAAGATTGATTACTTTCAGCTGGAGAATCAAGGAAGCCTTTGTGAAGCTAACATCTGAGCTGACTGTGGAAGAAGAGAACAAATTCAAGAAGTAAAAGGTAGAGAGAATGCATCTTAAAATTAGTGAGGGAGAGGAGGCAGCAGTGGAGCTCATTCCTTTGTCAGGGAACAGAACTTAAGATGGTGGGAAGATGGGAGAAGCAGTGGGATGAAGCCCTCTCTGCAAACACCCCAGCCATGAATCTAAGCTACCTTTGAGACCCTACAGGGGAGAAAAGAAGAGAACATAAGCAGTCAGGAAGAATGAGCATAAGAGTGGGATGATGTGAAGTTGTTTACACCTGGAAGGCAGAAGGAACAGAATTACCATGGCTTCACATAAGAATAAGGACACTCTCCTGTCCCATCTTCTCTTTTTCCACCAAGGCCAAGTATGGGTCAAGTCAATAAGCATTTATTAAGTGCTGACTGTGTGCCAGGCACCAGGCTGAGGAGGAATGTCATCCTCAGAGGTAGTTACCCAAACAAAGTGATGCTGTGGGAAGGACACTGATTGGATTGCAGAGAACCTGAATGTTTGTCTCACCTTTGCTTCTAAACAGCTATATATGACCTCAGACTGGTTGCTTCACATTAGTGAATCTCAATTTCTTCATCTCTAAAATGAAAATAATCCCTTTGTGGTCCACCTGCCTGGGCTGTTGAGAGAATACGTTCCATGAGCCTTAAAAGGATATAGAAAAGTGAGTTGAGGTTTATAATAATCTGCCTTTGAAATAACCCTGTGAGGTAGGTAGGGCATGGGTTGGTCCCTTGAACAGGTAAACGTGACCCAGATGAGTGAGGATTCTTGTCCGACTTCAGTAAGACAGTAAGAAATAAAATTCCTGCCTACTACAAGAGTGTCCTTTGGTAAGCTACTGACCACTCTTCAGATTCTTAATCTGTAAAAGAAAATCTTTGAGGCCCCTTCCAGTTCTGAATCCTATACTCCTATGATGCTGGCCCAGCCTTGGCCATGTGAAAAGCCCTTCCTCAGGGAACATAGCACAAAGCCTGGCACCTAAGGCTATTTTGCTTAGGACACCCATTTCCAAAGGTGGCTCCTGATTGGGGTACTCTAAAGAGTTAAGTATTCATTAAGTGGGAGAGAGAACATTGAACACTTCTCTGCTAAGAAATAAAATCCAATTCAAAAGCTCCTTGGTGAAATGTTAATGCACCCTTAGCAAGCGTCTCCAGTCTGCCCTCCCTCTGAGTAGGAAGGGGAATGAGCCTTCTCTTGGAAGGGGGAGAAAAAAAAAAAAGCCTTCTCAGCACTGATTTTTTTTCCGTTTGAAGTTTTTAACAGCTGCTCCTTCTCCTTGACAGGCTTTGGAATTAGTGATGGCGACTGGCGGAATATGGTTCTAAAAAGGAAAAATATTTTTCATCTCTTGGGGCCTTCTTGTCAGATGGAAATGCTAACCATTCAGATGCAAGGCACAAAGCCCTTCTTGCCTCATGCTCCTGTGCTCCCCGACTGGTGCTCTACAGTGGTGGAGTTTGGGGCCCTGGTATAAAAGCAGAACTCAAAATCACATCTGAGGGTCAGTCACAGCTCTGATAACTCTACTCGATGGGTGTCCTCATCTGTAAAAGGAGGCTAATCATCCCTGTACCACCCACCCACTTCACAGGGATGCTGTGAGAAATGAGGGATAAAAGTCCTTTATAACCTAAAGCACTAAAGAAAAGTCTATTATCATTATCATCATCATTATTAGTATTATTCTGAGCCCCCAACGTCCCCCTGGCACCATCTGAATGCATTCCGTGACCTTCATTATCATCCTCTCCTCCATCCTCATCCTCACTCAGTGGATTTGCCTGATGATATCTAAATTTCCTCTTTCCTCCTACTCACCATCTGTATCTAAGCAGGGATCAAAACTTCTAGCAAGAATCAAAGATTGAAAGCTATAAAGATAGGGGTCAATGCCCTCATTTTACAGATAAGGAAACTAAGGCCTCCCAAAGTTTAATACCTTGCCCAGGGTTACACAGGTAGCAATAAGTATAGAAGTAGCATTCTACCCAACTAGTCCTGCAACTACAAATCCTGTAGTCTTTCAGACGTTCCATATTGTAATGGTGGAATTTCAGGCATCACAGAGTAGGGAAATATTTTTTAACTTCCATAAAGTCAATGAAATCATAGCACACAGGCAATTAGTCACCTACTTTACATATTTATGTATAACAAACAACAGAAAGAGATATATAGATATAGATATAGATATAGATATAGATATATAGAGAGATTGATTATATATTTCTTTGAAATGGAAGAAGACCAAAATAATATAACTGGTGATGTCTTTTGACTCGAGCACAAATTGGATATAAGTGAAGGAGAGTGACACAAAGTCATCAGCCTCACTCTCTTTTCCATAGTCATCTAAGTCCAGTGGCAAGACAAATGTCAAGACAACTGATGATGATGTGGGATGCTTGGATGACCTTCTTCTCATCACGGTCCCTTAATATGAATCTGGGAGTGTTCTAGTAACCATCTGAGGCCTCTTCTTGCCCTGACACAGTTTTTCCCTGAGCTAGACTGCCCTTTGTATGGAACATTCCTGGCCTGACTCCATCACCAGTGTCTGTTGGGCTAAAACCAGTTGAGGGTAACCAATAGAATTCAAACCAGTGACTTAGTAGGGTGTCTAATCCAGGCATGTGAAGGAAGACATTCCTATTCAGAAGGATTAGATGAAAACAACTTGTTCCAAGGGTCTTGAAGTTAGCAAAATCTCTACCTGTAATGGGAACTTTTATAGTCAACATCTTTTCCCCTCCCTTCAAGCCAACACCAGGCCTTTCCTCCCTTTCGGGTTCAGGTTTGGTCAAATCACTAACATGGAACAGAAGACCATCTGGTTGGTATATCCTTTAAAGAAGATAATGGCAGGCATGGATGGGATAATTATCACTCATCTGAAAGCTACACTATTAGGTAATTTCTTTCAATCCAAAAAAAGATTTAAGCATCTGCTGTGTAGAAGGCTCTTTACTAAGTCCCAAGGCCACAAAGATACATATAACCGAAGTCTTGCTTTCAAGAAGCTAACCTTCTAATACATGAAGGTAGATAAGGGGAAGAAGTATACAAATAATTGATTCGAGGGAATAAAATAAATACAAAAAGAGGGGGGAAACTGGGAGAGGCAGAAGAAGCAGCATACAACTTTGAAAAGCTTGAGGGTCCCAATGTGACAATGGGCAAGTCATGTAAGTTCTCTGAGTCTCTGATTCTTTGTGTGAAAAATGAGAGGGTTAGATTAAATAACCCATGAGAGCTCTACTAGCTTTAAATCTGTGATACTATGATCACAGGCAACATGGAAGGGCTTGTGGAAGAGGCAATGCTTTTGCTAGACCTTGAAAAAAGGGAAGGATTTCAACAAAGACTGGGATTGTGGCTAGGGGGCAGGAATCTATTCCAGATTCTAAGTGTCATAAAAATACTATAAAGTCCATTTTTTTTTACAAACAAGGAAACTGAGACCCAGAATGGGGAAGTATCTTGTTCAAAGCCACCCTGCTGGGAAAAGTGGCAGAACCAAAACTCAAAAATATATCTTTTGACTTGAGATTTCAGATGAATAAAAGTTATCCTCATTTTGAAAGAAAAAGAGGGGCAGGGTACAGCTAGGTGCCTCAGTGGATTGAGAGTGAGGCCCCAAGACAGGAGATCCTGTTTTCAAATTTGACCTAACAGATCAAATCTCCAAGTTAGGGGTAGGGTTAGTCAGTTTAGATCTTAGAATTTTGGAAACATATGTTGAAAATTGTTATTGCATGTAATTTGAAAAAAATATTTTTGAATAGAAAATAATCTGGCCTCACTTTCTAACTGTGTGACTCTGGAAAAGTCACTTAACTCTGATTGCCTAACCCTTACCACTCTTCTGCCTTGGAACCAATATAAAGTATTAATCTAAGACAGAAGGTAAGGGTTTTTATTTAAAGAAGAAAAAGAAAGAGGGTCGAATCCTGAAATTGTACTATATAAACTTGACTTTAATACTAGAGAAAATTCTAGAACATATTTTTTAAGGAATAGTTTGAGATATTGAGATATAATAATAGATACTGAGGAAGAGAAACAGTGATCATTAAGAGTCAGCATGACTCTTTTTCAAATGCTCATTTTCCAGAAAAACATAAGCCTTAACAGATACATTTTATTTCCTTTTATAACATGATTTCTATTTAGATTGATAAGAGGATTGTAGACATAATATACCTACACTTCAGAAAAGATTTGACAAAGTGCCTCATGATACTTCGTGGACAAGTTAAAGAGATGCAGGAAAGATAATTGTATACTTAGCTTGACTTGGAATTGGTTGAATGACTGAACCCCCAAATTAGTCATTAATGGATCAATATCACCAAGAGAATTCTCCACTGGAATGCCCAAGAAATCTCTCCTTGGTCTCATAATGTATAACATTTGTATCAATAAGTTGGATGAAGACATGCTTACCAAATTTTCTGATGACACAAAGATAGGAGCATAAACTAACATGTTAACCAACAGAGACAAGATTCAAAAAGATCTTGGCAGGCTAGAAAAACCACCCAAATCTAATATGGTGAAATTAAATAAAGATAAAATGGTAAGAGTCCCAAATCTGGGTTACACACACACACACACACACACACACACACACACACACACTCATATGCATAATACAAGTTAAGGGAAATATAGTTAGGAATTTGTATTAAAATATTGCAATGGATTAGAGGACTGAAAGCTTAACATTAGCTAATAATGTGATATAGAAACCCCAAAAGCCAATGCATTAGTAGGAAGTTTATACTGACTTAAACATTGTTTAAAAAAAAGAACTTCAATAGCAGATGCATACATAATAAAGAAAATGATAGGAGGCAAGAATAAGGCATCAGACCCATGATCCCTCTTAATTTATCCAGCTTTTTGTTCTTGTTCCTAACTTTTGGGGGGAGCCTCATCATCCCAAACAGATCCTGAAGAGTTGAGGAGGGAGAAAAGAATCTCCCAAAGAGGTTTTGGAGATTCAGTCTCACCACTGGAGTTTGTTGTTATTGTTTTAAAATCTTTATCTTTCATCCTAGACTCAATACTATTGGTTCCAAAGAAGAACAGTAAGGGCCATGCAACTGGGGTTAAGTGACTTGCCCAGGAAGTGTCTTGAGGTTGGATTTGAACCTAGGACCTCCACTAAGTAATCTAGCTTCTTTTTACAAATGGGGTTTTTATGTAAGTTGAAAGAAATTTTCTAACCTCAAATTAGAAATGGTGGAGACCAAGGATTTCAACTTAGAACCTGGAGACAGTTGGTAATAAGAATCTGGCCTAGAGTTTCTGTTGGCCTTTGCTAGCTGTCTGACACTGAGAACAGAGAGAAATGGGTAGCCCTATAGAGGTTAAATAGTCCTGAAAAGGCTAAGTAGATGAATCCCAGAAGATGGTAGCTGAGAACATGTTGGCAATCATGAGACCAACAAGGGTGAAGCCATCCCTGATACTGGGACTAACTGGACAATATTTGGAGTTAAAACCCAAAGTCATCCCAGAGTCCTTTGCTCTAAAATCACCTGCTGGGCCAACCCACTTTTAGAAGGCTTTACCATAATTCTTGCTTGCTCCACTCTGGTCTCAGCACTAGAGTCTTCTCTGGTGGTTCAAAGTCTGGGATATTTGTTTCTGGTTACACTTGGAATCGAGAAATATAAGAAAGGATGGTAGAGGATAATGACTTTGCCATCTCTGATAGCTCAAGGCTCTTGGAAGAAAAGTGGGCTTTAAAGTATACCTTCTGTACAACTCTTGTGAGGATTTCTGACAGTCCCTTGAAATGGGTCTGTAACATATAAAATTGATATAGAAGGATATAATTAAAAATATTAAGGGTTTATTGTAATCCATATTGATAATTAAGAAAGCCATGTGCCTGCTAAGATCTAATTCCAATGCCCGCCATACCTTCCCCTTGGCTGCTTCCTAGGAAAGAGAGCGTACCAATCAAGTTCTCTCTATTTAAGGTTCGCTTTACGTTGGCTCACATCGCCACGTAAGAAGGAAGCCCATTGAATCATGGGAAATGTAGTTTGAAATGAGATCCAAATGTCCACAGGAAGACTAGACCAGGGACCTCAAAATCAGTTCAAGGGTCCCCAAATTTCCAATATCACATTCCCCCCTGAGAGCGGAGAGAAACTGCTCTCCTTGAATGCTCTTGTAAACATAACTTTTAAATTACAGAAATTTGGGGATAAAAGAGGACAAAAACAATGAAGCAATGATTGCTAGCTACATGGACAAAAATCCAATTAGGGGCAGTTCCCTTTGGCAGAAGAGTGTACAGTTAAAATAAATGCATTCAACTCCCCATAGTTCAATCAACTGCACCCCAAAGTTCATTTGGATCTTCATGATCGGTGAAGATTCTTCAGGCATCTTCATGGTGCCTTCTCCAAACAGGTTTGTTGTCTGGATTCTGGGGAGACGGTAAATTTCTTATCCTGAAATTACTCTCAAAATAATTTAAACTTTACGTTATAGATTATAAAACATACATTCCCTTCTGGGGAGAATTATACATTACCCCCTGAAATTACTTTCAAAAGTGTTAACATTGTACATTATAGATTATAATACAGACATTATGATTATAAAACTTACAGATTTAGGATGATAGGAGTACCATAGAGGGTGTGGTGCAGAGAGGGGGCATAACAGATTTGCAGGCTTGGCTGGAGAGTTCTTCTGTCAGTTAAGGAGAGTTTAGAATCTTGGGAAGAGTTCAGTTGGTCCTGGGAACTTATGGAGAGAATCAGGGTCCATCTGAGCTCCTTCTTTAGATTGAAACCTGGCCTATATTTTGCAGCTTTTCTTTTAAAATTGTTAGTTTAGCTAATTCCTTTGAAGCTCCCTAGCCTACCTTATTTCCTCCTTCATTTTCCCTACCTGAATGTCTGAGAAGTTTTGAAAAGAGAGTAAATCTGAGAGTTCAAATCTTTGATAATTTAGTCAAATAGGGCTTACTCTTGTTACAAATTTACCTATTGAATCATTGTATCCACCCCTTTTGACTACAAACCCTCTCGGGGCTGAAGTAGGCTGGTCCCTACTCAGTCTCACGTTCCTGCCTCCCTTCCCCCACCTGAAGCTTTCTCTAAGCAGCTGTTAGGGCTACCTTTTATCCTCTACCCTGTTCCAATCTACCCTAGAAGACAATAAACCCCATTTGTCTTTAATCAAAACCCTTTGGCTACTTCGTTAGTTAATTAATAAGAGAGGGAGGAGGAGAGAGAATAACATTCTCTCTGGAGTTTGAGGGAAGCGGGAGGTATCCATTTTGGAGGAAGTGTAATTCCAATATTGCCTCTAGTCCCTTCCTGTGAAACTGACTAGAAACCTCAAGTCAGTTTCAAGCCATTCTTGGCTGGCTCTAACCTTGCTCTGTAAAAGTGCCCCTTTTACTTGAAGGGCTCAGTCTGTTTCCTTTCAGTGTTTTGTCTCTAACCTGAGTATCCAGTCTGTGTTTCCCTGCTGCTGTTGCCTGCCTTAGATTAACTCATCCTCTCCCTTGCAACTCTTTATACCTCCGTGTTATATTCCCTAAACTCAGACATTCCCTTACTTCTCCTTCCACCTCAACTACCAACCTTCACCATTGTACCTTCCTCATCCACTTTACTGCCTTAGGGATTCACAAAACCCTATCCACAGTGCCCATCCTCAATTCCAACCATACTTCTGCCTTAATTTCCCTACTACTTAGCCTATTCCCTTGATTACCTCTAGCCTTGGGTCCCTTGCCTTGCCTTATTCCCTATTCCAACCAGCTACTACCTATAGCCTAAGCCCTTATTTACACCCTGCAGATTCCCTTATTACATCCCTGCAAAATTCCCTTATTACAAGGGTTAAGTGAAAATGAAAAGGACTTCCCAACCTGAGATCAGGTTTGGAATAAATATTAATCCTGTTAGGAGGAGGAAGTAGATTCAAAAGACAGTCTAAATGCTTATGGGTTCCAGTTGGCTCTATGTTCTGTTTTCTGAAATAGCTCAACTTCTAGATAAGACTTTTGCTACAGATAGACTTCCCTCTAGGTACTATATCCCCCTAAGAGAAAGTCTCTTTTCTTTGTTCAGATGGCCCTGCCTATCTAAAAGAGCTGAAGTTTAGTCTCTGTGCTCTGAGCTAGAAGAGAGCTAACATAACCCATTCTTCCTCTTATGGAGAAAGGCCAAATCTGAACTCCAGTTAATGCTCAGTCAATGGCTGCAGAGAAGCAATTGCCCAATTGCAGAGCACCGAGATGCCCAATGAGGAGCTGCGATAATGTAATATTCAGCAGGAAGGAGCCCTGATGGAGAATAATACCCAGGAAAAAGTAGACTCCATGACGGCAGGGTAATGACAGCAGCATAAGACATGTGAGTTATCCCTCCACTCAGGTGCCTTGGCTGCCAGTGTTTTTATGCAAATCCATTTTTCTCCTGTGATTTTTGCGATAGACTGTGCCTCACGCCTATGGACAAGAATATTCTATTGCTATTTCATCTAATATATTTGCATCAACCTATTGTAGCCTCTGGACGACTAGTTAATATAAATTATTCTGCAGGGGCTTATGAGAGAGAAAAGAATGGCCGAGGTGCTACAGGTGTTTCATGTAGAACTAAGAAGTCATCCATACCAAGGAAGGCTATTAAACCAGTTGGTTCTATCTCGTTTAATAGTTTCTCTGAAACAGGCATTTGTCATTAACTCAAAGCATAAATCATTCCAGGCCTAGGTCTGCATATCACCATCCCATTTGTTTGGTTGTTTCTTGAAGGACCGCATGGAAGCAAAGGAAATACCACATTCTTCCTGTTCTGGGAAAAAGAGAACTGTTTATTTCTATGGCTCTGAGGATAGTAGGACCCAGCAAACATTGGGGCATCCATCTATAGGCCTGTATTACAAAATACATAGTTTGAAAAGGCATGGCTATACGATTTTCCCAGATAGGTTTTATATTAAAGTAATTGGCATAATGACTTTTTAAGTGCCTTCCCAGGCACTGGAGTTTTTCTGTTTATTTGCTGGACTAGTTCATAAAAGATTTCATTAATGTTTATCTTTGAGTTAGCAGACGATTCCAAGACCACACAGTTATTCCATTGTCTTGCTAGCTTCTGTCCTTGCTCTTTTCCTACAAGCCTTTCATCTTCCAAGTCACACTTATTTCCAACAAGAATCATTGGCACATCATCGGTGTCTTTAACTCAAAGTATTTGTTCTCAAAGATCTTGTAAATCATTAAATGTGGACTGTGCTATGATAGAATAGACTAATGCAAAGCCTTGTCCATTTTTCATGTAGAAATCTCTCATTGCCATAAATTGTTTTGTTCCTGTAGTGTCCACGATTTCAAGTGTGCATTGTTGAGCATCTATTTCAGCTTGTTTTCTATATAAATCTTCTGTTGTTGGATCATATTTTTTGACAAATATTCCTTGATTAGAAATGGTAAGGAGACAACTAGAAAGAGACAGCAGCCGTAGCTCTTCCTAACTCTGCCCCAATAACAGAGAATGGGCCCTGTACCCCAAAGCAGAGAATCTGGTAGATAGTGGGGAAATTTGGGGAGGTCGCACTCTGGAAGTCTAAAGAACTTCCTACCCACCCTGAAAGTGACTCCTTGCATCCTGATTAAGGCATTAACTGGATGAGGAGAGCTTCTCCATTTTATAGTCATGTTACCTTGGGGCTCAGGCTCTAAGCATAGACATTTATTATTTGTTGTTTATAGAGCACCATGCTGGATGTGCTATGGGAAGGAATTGGGAAGAACTCAAAATATCGGATGAGAGACTATCCCAACTCTCATGGAGCTCATGTAACCTCTAAGATGAAACTTGGCCAACTAGATGGTGCAATGGTTACAGGGTTGAGCCTGGAGACAGGAAGATTTAAATTCAAATCTGGTCTCATTTACTAGCTTTATGACCCTAGGCAAGACACATAACCCTGTCTGCCTCATTTTCCTCATCTTTAAAAGGAGCTAAAGAAGGAAATGACAAACCACTCCAGTATCTTTGCCAAGAAAACTCTAAATGCAGCCATGAAGAGTCAGACACAACTGAAATGCCTGAACAACTACAAATGGAACTCAGAGCTTAAACCTCAGTTTTCTTTTCTGTGAATTGTTCCATTTTTCTGTGGAGTGTATGACTAAATACAAGTTCCTTTGGAGCTATAGCAATATGAGAGTAGGAGTCACTCGAGAGATAGGGTCCCTTTAAGACCACTATACAAAGTTCAAAATCCTTTACCCGGCTCTCGAGATCCTTGGGCCACTCTACTTTTCAGTCCCTATCACAATTGTACAGAAAAGTACACAGTTTATCAACCATGTTTTATCATTCTGCACTGCCCTGCCTCCATATCTTTCTCATGATATTTCTTATACTTAGGATACCTTCCTGTAAAGAATACAGTAGCTTTCCTGAACCCATTGGCACAATTCTGTAGTTCTGTTGCTGAGGAGACCCAGACTAGTGAATCACTTGAATTTGGGGTATTTGAACTATCAAGATAAGGCAGTTCAGGTGTTCAAACTAAATCTGGCACCATATAGTGAACTCCCAGGAGCCAAAGGACCTCCAGATTGCTTAGGGAAGGGCAAACCAGCCCAGGTTGGAAACAGAAATTATTAAAGTAATATTGACTTGTGCTGTTCAATATCAGGACACGCTCCAATAATGACTGAGTACTTGACACATTTTTTTATCTTTGGTGATGGATATAGAAATACATATTGTATGATAGCACATGTATAACCTATATCATATTATCTGCTATTTCAGAAAGAAGGGAGGGGTGAAGGGAGGAGTAGGAGGGAGGGAGAGAACACAGATACTAAAATGTTAGAAAATCTTTATTAAAAATTATATCTACATGTAATTGGGACAAAAATAATAATTTTAATTTTTAAAGAAACAAAATCCTAGAGCACTAAAATGGAAGATGACTATTATTATTATCATTAACATCACATCATAATCAATATCATAACATTGCATCAATTAAGCACTCAAAATGTGCTTAAGAATTAAACTAACTAGCAAAGAATTGAAAATTGAGGGGTTGCCCATCAATTGGGAAATGACTGAGCAAGTTGTGGTATATGATGGTGATAGAATACTATTGCTCTATAAGAAATGACAAGCAGGATGATTTCAGAAAAATCTGAAAAGACTTACATGAACTGATGATGCAAAGTGAAGTGAGCAGAACCAGAAAAACATTGTATACAGTGACATCAATATTTTTTTAATAAACAACTGTGAATGATCTAGTTATTCTCACCAAAACAGTGATCCAAGAAAATCCCAGAGATTCGTGATGAAAAATGTCATTTGTCCTCCAAAAGAAGGAACTGATGGAGTCTCAATGCAGACAGAAACATACTATAATTAATTTTCTTATTTCTTTATTTTTTGAGATCTCTCCCACAAAACGACCAATATGGAAAATCATTTTAAATGATTGTATATAGAAAATCTATATCAAATTGCTTACCATCTCAGGAAGGAAAGCAGGGAGGGAAAGAGGGAAAGGATTTGGAACTAAAAACATTTTAAAAATAAATGTTAAAAATGCTTTTATATGTAACTGGGGAAAAAATAAACGATCATTTTAAAAGAATGAAACTAGCAAATTTTCTTTAAAAAAAAATTAGATCACCTAGATTCAAGGTCCATACTAGAGTTTGAGAACATTAAGCCCTGATTCAGCCATTTAATGTTTGGCCTTGGGCAAGTCATTGAACTTTTCCAGATTTCAGTTTCCTACCAATCTAGATTTAGATGTTCATTAAAGTCCAATCCAGCTCAAGATTTTCAATCCTCTGATCTTCCCACCAGACTTACCAGTGTGCCCCCAAACACCTGCCAAACTCTGAAGTAAGGATATTGTCATATATATATATATATATGGAGGGAGAGAGAGACAGAGAGAGAGAGAAAGAGAGAGACCTCAGGGGACTTAATACTATCAGTGTACATAGAGGAACATGATATAAGGTGGCATACAATAGAAACAAAAACCAGACCAAGAGCTATAGAGGAGCTTGAGGAAGGAAAGATCACTCCTAGTTGGGTTTTTGTTTTATCAGAGGGGTCTGGGAATCAAGAAAGGCTTCAAGGGAGATGTGATCCCTGAGCTGAAGGTAAAGGATTTCAAGAGGCAGGAACTTCCTAGCAGAGAGTACAGACCAGATTTGGGTGACACCATTGGCCCTGGGGAACAACCTCCAGATAAACAGATTTCTCCAGAGCTATTTACACACAGAGGACTCATTGAGTTCTATTACTCACCTTTCTGCCAGCTCAGTTGGCGCTGCAGCATGAGGACCACTTTAGAAAACAGGAGCCCAGAGGTTTGGGCTCTGTTGGTTTTTATGAGCTGCCTACAGGCAACCCTGGGGGAGGAAGAGAGAGAGGCTGATGCCCTCATTAGGACTGTTGGCAGCACCTGCTGCCTTCCTGCCCAACAGCTCGATTACTGATTGTGGTAACATAGGGGACCACTGAGTGTAAAGGTGAAGAGCCCTACACACCGCAGGAAGCCCTGAGGGCACCACTGTATCACAGCGCTGGACAAGAATGGATGATCATAATGATCACCTGGTGTCATCAGGAATAGTTTATAGTATATTCCATTGACTCAATTGCAGAGGGCAGGGGAGACTGTAATGCATTTCAGAGAGGCAGCAAATTATTGTAGGAAAGCATGAGAGATTCTGATGGTTTTAGTTTTGATCCTGGCACTTGCTAGCCGGATGACCTTGGACAAGTAAGTCATTCTGTAATTCTGAACCTCATCTGTAAAATGGGGGTGCTAATGGGCTTCACATGCAATAGAGGGAAAAACAATGGGATTTAAAGTCAGAACACTTGGGTCCAGATCCCATGCCAGCTACTTAATAGCATTATGACCTGGCAAGTGGCATCATCATATCATCATCATCATCATCATCATCATCATCATCAGAACTAGCACTTACTATGTACCTAGCATTGTGTTACGCACTTTACAAATGTCTCATTTAGTTTTATTTGGGGGGTTTGGTTTTACATGAGTATCCCCTTACAACAATTGACCAATATGGAAGTATGTTTTGCATGATAATACATGTATAACCCAGATCAAATTACTTACCATCTCTAAAATTGGGGTGGGAAGGAAGGGTCAGAAGGAGACAATCTGGATCTCATAATTTCAGAAAATGTATGCTGAAAATTGTTATTACAAGTAATTGGGAAAATAAAATATCTTTGAATTTTAAAAAATCAAAGATATCATTTAATCCTCACTACACTGGGAGAAAAGTGCTATAATTATCCCCTTTTTTACAATTAAGGAAAGTCAGGCATACTGAGGCTAAGTGAATTTCCCAGGGCCATAGAGCTGGTGAGTGTTCAAAGCCACATTTGAACTCAGATCTTCCTCAATCCAAGCACAGCACTCTATCCATGGCACCACCTAGCTGCTTATCTCCTCTACATAAACTTCATCCTCCTTCTTTGAAAAAATAAGGGGTGTGAAATAGGGAAGAAAGAAAGAATGTGTCCCTTCATAACCTGTCCCCTTTGCCTTTCCAGTTTTCTTATGCCTCGTACCTTTCAATCTGCTCTAGGAGCTAGTGACAATGGCCTCCTTGATATTCGTAGAGCAAGATACTCCATCTCTAGGCTCTATGGCATTTTTCCACAGCTGTTCCCCATGCCTGGAATGCTCTGCCTCCTTTTCTCTTCCTCGTGGCTTCCCAACCCAGCTAAAATCCCACCTTCTACCAGAAGCCTTTCCCCATCCTTCTGGATTCCAGTACTTTCTTTCCGTTGATTATTCCTAATTTATCCAGCATAAAGTTTATTTGTACATAATTGTTTCTATGTTACATCCCTCTTTAGATTGTGAGGATTGTTTGCCTTTTTTTGTAGTCCCAGGGCTTAGCACAGTGCCTGGCATGGAATAGGCAATCAATAAATGTTTATTGATTGACTGCCAATAAGAATTTAAGTGCTTCCTCTGGCTAAGGGATAGAGATACAAATAATGAAAACTATCATATATAATGCTTTACCGTTTACAAGTCACATACGAATATTCAATCCAGTCCAGCCCAATAATGCCACCTATATGCCAGGCACTGTGCTAAGTGCTGGGGCTACAATTTATAAAAGAAAGACAATCCTTGCCTTCCAGGAGGTCACATTCTAAAGGGGAAGACAAAGCACAAAAGGGGATAAGAGGGGCAGCTAGGTGGCTTAGTGGATAGAGAGCCAGGCACAGAGATAGGAGGTCTTGGGTTCAAATTTGGCCTCCAATACTTCCCAGCTGTGTGACCCTGGTTAAATCACTTAACCCCACCATTGC
This sequence comes from Gracilinanus agilis, assembly GCF_016433145.1. NCBI lineage: Eukaryota > Metazoa > Chordata > Mammalia > Didelphimorphia > Didelphidae > Gracilinanus > Gracilinanus agilis. The sequence continues at coordinate 242,778,000 of NC_058131.1, forward strand.
CTAGCCCTTATCCCTCTTCTGCCTTGGAACTTGGTATTGATTCTAGACAGAAGGTAAGGAGGTAGAGATATTCTCTCATATGTTCCTCATAACCGTCCTATAAGATAAATTCTATAATCTTCATTTTACAGAGGAAGAAATTGAAACACAGAGAGACTGAATGATTTGTTCTGAGCTATATCATTAGTAAAGGTCAGAGGTGAGTTCAAATCCAGATCTCTACTGCCTCCAAAGCTGATACTTTCCAGAAGGTTTCTAAGGTCCCATCAAACTCTAAATCCTATTATCTATGAGCCTCATGGGGCTGCTGAAAAGAAAATGCTTTGTAAATTGTCAAGTACTCCAGGAAGTTAAGCTATTACTATCATTTGAGAAGCATTTATATCTGAAGTGGTAGCAAAAATAGTTTTGATGCTTAAAATTGTAAACAGCTTATTCCCTAAGGGTTCCAGCTAGGTAGAGTGGGATTATGGTGGATGGGAAAGAGCCAGGGGCCTGGAATCAGAGAACTTGGATTAAGAAGATAACCTGTAGCTCAAAGCCTTCACATAAGAAGCTCTTCATCTGCAGAGATTAATCACTCAATGTTTGATGCCTGAGTGAGGGGCAGAGTTAGTGAAAGGCTGGGAGAAGAGAGAGAGAGAGAGCCTGGTCTTCTGGTTTCTGTCTTTGAGCAAAGGAATTTGGTTCTAGATGCTCTAAGGGAGAAGTCCCTTAAGGGAAAGAAAGACTCTGGGAAGAAACCAACATGTCATGGAGAAGCAACAAACATGTCCATGATGTTTAGTCTCAGCATATTATACTGGAGAGTTTGGGGATTTTCCCCTTGGATCCTCATATCTCTCTCTTGCTCTCTCTTGCTCTTTCTCTCGCTTGTTCTCTCTCTCTCTCTCTCTCTCTCTCTCTCTCTCTCTCTCTCTCTCTCTCTCTCTCTCTCTCTCTCCCTTGCTCTCTCTCTCTCTTTCTCGCTCTCTCTCGCTCTCTCTTTTGTTCAGACACAGCTGGTTTTGAGTTATGTATTGGTAAGTTCTTAGTACTTATTATTAGGTTACTCTTTAGTGAATAAATTTTCTCTGGCTTCTGCTCCATTCTGTCCACACATTTGTGAGTCATTTTAATTTACATTCTTTAAAAGTTTTAAAAATCTTTTTTTTTTAATTTTTATTTTTTAAAATAATTATCAAGTATTTATTTTCTCTCCCTCCACCTACAGTGAAAAAAGCAGGACAAAATACCTTTGTAACAAATACACATAATCAAGCAAAACAAATTCTCACATTGGCTACATGCCCAAAACCATGTCTCATCCTCCATCTTGAATCCATCATCTCTGCATCAGGAAGTGGGCAGCATGTTCCATCATTTGTCCTCTGAAAGCATGGTTTATTATTACATTGATGGGGGTTCTTAGGCCTTTCAAAGCCTTTCAAAATTTTTTTTCTTTACAACATTGTTATTGTTGTAGAATTTATTCTCTTGGTTCTGCTCACTTCATTCTGCACCAGTTAATACAAATTTTCTAAGGTTTCTCTGAAGCTATCCCTCTTCTTGTTTCCTACTTCATAATAGATTGTACAGTGAATAAAGTCACAAAGACTCATCTTTATGAGTTCAAAAGCTAGCCTCAGGGACTTATGAAAAAGAACGCTATCCACATCCAGAGAAAGAACTGTGGGAGCAGAAACACAGAAAAAAAATGTTTCCTTGATCACATAGTTCAATGAGGATATGATTGAGGATATAGACTCAATGATTACTCTATTACAAATAGTAATAATATGGAAATAGATCTTGATTAATGATACATGTAAAACCCAGTTCAATTGCTCATTGGCTACAGGACAGGGGGAGGAGGGAAGGGAAAAAACATGAATCATGTAACCATGGAACAATATTCTAAATTGATTAAATAAATGAATGAATTTAAAAAAAAATTTTTTAAAAGCTAGCCTCAGACTCCTTACTAGACATAAAACCCTAAGGAAGTCACTTAACTCTATTTGCCTCAGTTCTTCATCTGAAAAATTACCTAGAGAAGGAAATGACAATTCAGTTCAATATCTGTCCCAAGAAAACCTCAGATGAGGGCATGGGAGAATCTGAAATGACTGAAAATGGCCGAAGAACAACAAA
>NC_058131.1:242803932-242816620 GCF_016433145.1 Gracilinanus agilis
TGTGGTATATGCGGGTGATGGAATACTATTGTGCTAAAAGGAATAATAAACTGGAGGAGTTCCAGGCGAACTGGAGAGACCTCCGGGATCTGATGCAGAGCGAAAGGAGCAGAGCCAAAAGAACATTGTACACAGAGACTGATATACTGTGGTAAAATTGAATGTAATGGACTTCCGTACCAGCAGCAATGCAATGACCCAGGACAATTCTGAGGGATTTATGGTAAAGAATGCTACCCACATTCAGAGGAAAGACTGCAGGAGAGGAAACATATAAGAAAAGCAACTGCTTGAACGCATGGGTCGGGGCGGACATGATTGAGGGTGTGGACTCGAAACTACCACACCAATGCAACCACCAACAATTGGGAAATTGGTCTTGATCAAGGACACATGACATAACCAGTGGAAAAGTGTGTCGGCCATGGGTGGGGGGAGTGCGGGGGGTGAAGGGGAAAATAGGAGCATGAAACATGTAATCATGTTAAAAATGATTAATAATAAATGCTAAAAAATAAATTAAAAAAAAAAAAAAAAAAAAAAAGATATCTAAATCCAAGATCCTATCCAGACAATTTCTCCTATTCAGATTCTTTTGAAGTGTTACCATTTAAAAATTTTATATATATATAGCATAATATAAAAGCCAATATGTAACTTAATATAATACATGTGATGTTACAAATATGTAATAATTATAATAAATATGCTTATTCGAGAGAAACAAATTCTCACATTAGCTATATCCAAAAATGTCTCATCCTTTTTTCTTCCTCTCTTCTACCCTTTCCTCTCCCCAATAAAGCAGGTAAGGAGATATAAGTTGTACATGTATTATTTATTATATAATACATATTTTCTTGTTCATCATGTGAAACAAGACACATATTGCTTACACCTGTAAAAAATTCCTGGAGGAAATAAATTGAAGAATAGTATGTTTCCATCTGCATTCAGACTCCATCAAATCTTTCTATGGCAGTGGACAGTCTTTTTCATCATGAGTGCCTTGGAGTTGTCCTGAATATTTACCCTGTTGACAATAATTTAGGCTTTCACAGTTGATCATTGTACTTTATTGCTGTTACTGGGTGCAACATTCTTCTCGTTCTCCTCATTTCACTTTGCATCACTTCATATGAGTGTTTCCAGATTTTTTTGTGATCATTCTGTTTGTCATTTCTTCTGGCACAATAGTATTCCATTACAATCATATACTATAATTTGTTCAACCATTTCCCATTTGACCAACATCCCTTCAATTTCACGTTCTTTGTCACCACAAAAAGAGCAGCTATAAATATTTTAGAACATATAGGTCTTTTTTTGCCTTTTTACTTGATCCCCTTAAGAAAAAACTCAATAGTGGTATTGCTGGGTCAAAAGTTACTGGGTCAAAATTGTATACACAGTTTTATAACTCTTTGAGTATAATTCTATTCAGGTTTTGTTGCATGAAGCAGTAGACCCATTAGAATCAAGTTGAAAAAGACTATTTGAGTCAACAAGAAATGTTCTCTCTCTCTCATAATGCCCTCAGCTACCTGAGATTTTCCTTTGTGGATTTTCGCCCTTAGCCACTGGCTTCTGGGCTCATGCACCATGAATCAATTACCAACCAGAATGTATTAAGCATCAGCTGTTTGCAAGGCACTGTGTTAGATGCTAGGAAAATAAAGTCCAAAATAAAATAATTTCTGCCTCCACAAAGTTTATATTCTATCAAGAGAAACCATGGTGGGGAGGGGCGGGGATAGTAACTAGGTAGCACAGTGGATACAGTACAGGCCTAGAGTTAAGAGGATTTGCATTCAAATCTTCCATCAGATACTTCCTAGCTGTGTGACTCTGAGCAAGTCATTTAACCCTGTTTGCCTAGCCCTTGCTCTTCTGTCTTAGAGTTGTTACTAAGACAGAAGGTAAGGATTTTTAAAAAAAAGAAAAGAAAATGTAGGCTTAATTCCCAGGTGTCCCATGTATTAACTGTGTGACTACACTTGATCTCCCCCAACCAATACTTAGTATTGATTTTAAGACAGAAGGTAAAGGGTTTTGTTTTGTTTTGTTTTTTAATGATTTTTCTGTCTTTTAAGATAGAGATGAGAAAGATATGGGAATGAGTGACCTTGCATTCCTACAAAGAAAGGAATAAAGTCATTCTAATATAATCAAGGTGTGCTGATTTAAGAGCCAACCAATCTAAGTTATCTGCCACCAATTCTGTGTGTGACCCTGGGGGAGTCACTACCCTTCTCTCGTTCCTAGTTTCCTACTATAAAAGAAGAATTAGGGGATCCAAGCTTTTCAGGAGTATACAATGTGACCAAAAATCCATTATGTGTGTGGGCCACAGGAATTTAATTACATAATTAATTGCATTCTGCTTCCCTTTCGATTGCTAATTGATCCAAGCCTGCTAGCATGGCACCTGGTAAGTGGGTTACATGCGGCGGCTGCGATAGACAGGTGGTCCAGTCCTATTGGTCTACTGATTCCTATGTGCTGGCTAGAGTTGCCAACCACCTGGTACTGGACTGACTTGGCTAGTATATAGTCACAAACTCTGATTGCTGCTTCTTTTTTTTTTAACAACCCTTACATTCCATCTTAAAATCAATACTGTATATGGGTTCCACGGTAGAACAGCAGTAAGGACTAAGCAACTGAGGTTTGGGGACTTGCCCAGGAATGTCTGAGGCCATATTTGAGCCCGGGATGTCCCCTTTCTAGGCCTGGCTCTCTATCCACTGAGCCACCTAACTGCCTCCATCTGATTGTTTCTTATGTCAAATAATCAAGTGTTTTGGTTTTGACTTGACTGCATTCATGTTGATTTTGGGACTCCTAATGATAGCTAATTAGATACAAATGTATTTTGCTAAAAAAAAAAAAATCTCTGTTGGGCCATATTTAATCCAAGGGTTACATGTGGGGTTCCTGGAGACCCTATTGTGTCTCAGATCCTTTCCAGCTCTAATAATTATTCTAAGAACTCTGTGAACTCAATCCATCAATCAACTAGCCTGTACTGAGTACATATTTTGGATCCGGTCCTGACCAAGACTCTGTAGAGGATGCATCGAACGTAGGGCATAGTCCCTTATCTTAAGATAATATGTAGAAAGGGAGAAAAGGTCCTCAACAAAATTTTAGGAAATGGTGCAAAATCACGTTGATAGCTTTCAAGGCAAAGGTGTCCCCTTTTTCCTTTTATCCCTTTTCAGAAAGACTCAGAATATAAAACTAAGAACAGATTCAAATCAGCTGAGGTAAGTGGGAAGGAGAGAAGTAAAAGGAGAGGCTGGTAGCAGCCTACTGGTGACACCCTTGTGGCTCAGGCCCTCACATCTTGACAAAAGGGTTAAAATGCCTCCAAATTCCCAGTTTCACCTGTAGAGAAGCAGTGGCATAACTTCCCAGTCTGTAAGACAGTCGCCATGGCAGGAAGAATCATGTGGGCCATATGGCGGGGGGCTCCTAAAGCCCAGCCTCTTTGATAGAATTGGGGAGATTTCCTGGTCAGTGTCAAATTAGAGAGTTTCAGGCCCCAGTTTTCTAGAGAGAGATGGGGAGGATCTGGAGACAGGAAGATCCTAGAATACGGCTCTTTAGCAAAAAGTCGAGTTTCTGACCTATGCCAACATGCTAGGGAAAAGGGGATCATGTCCATGGAAAAGCAACAAAGGATTAAAGGCACAATATACAGGGATCAAAAACATTATTGCTCCTAAAAGACATTTAATCGCAATTTTTTACACTGACTCAGGTGAGGAACAACATTTTAATGGCAAAAAACTGTGGAATCATACGTCAGAGTTATAAGAGGTCAGACATCATTGAATTTAATTCCCCAGATTTACAGAGTTGAGGAAGTAACTAACTCAAGGTCACACAGCAAGTTCATGTCAGACTCTCTTCCACTGTCTTTTTCCTCATCTCATTTGATCTAGCCGTATCATCTGAGGATTATTCATCTTGTGCTTGCTGTTTCCACCACTAGGTCCTACTCCAATGCTTTCCCATGAGATGGAGGTGACCTTGAAATTTTGAAGGCTTTGCCAGAGGAACATGGATTCTAACAAGCTCTATTAAGCTGCAAAGGCTTTGAATACAGTCCCAGTGACAGATTGTGTCTACTGAGAAAGGACCAGCTTAATTCATTACAAAGAAGCTCACCACTAAAAAGATGGCCTCTTGCAGATGGTTTTTTTTTTGACCATGACAACCCATGAAGAAGATAATATAAAATGCCTTTGGTCTTGGGAAGTCTCCTTGCACTTGTACAGTGGTAGAAAACTGGGGAAAGGGTTCTAAAATCACAGTTATCTCCATGACTGTCTCCAATCATTTTCTGAATTGTTGATTTGCTTAACATGAGATCTCTGTCCAATAATCAATACTTTGATATGATAATGGAAAAAGCTAATTGTACTCATATTGACATTCTCACTATAAATGAAACAAGACATGAGAAGTTGCAGTTAAGAAAGAGTGGTAAGTTCTCCTCCAAGAAAGGAATAAAAGAATATGATTTGATACTCATTTGTGAAGTGCCTACTATTTGCTGGGCACTAGGAATACAAAGGTAAACATGAAACAACTCCTGCCTTCAAAGAGTTTATATTCTTCTTTTGCCTCAGTCCCTCTAGTTCAATGATGGTGAATCTTTTAGGGACCATGTGCCATGCCCAGTTCCCCCCTCACCGAGAGTTTGGCACACCCTGTGCACCCCTTTACCCCACAGAAAGGAGGGAGGAAGTGCTCCCATTGGACTGCTGAGCAGAGGGAAGGGTGAAGTGAACAAATGTCCTCAGAGCAGGTGACAAGGGGGAGGGAAATGGCCCGAGTGTTCTACTCCCCTCCAGCTATGCCACCTGTGAATTTCCCACCTTACTCCCTGGTGAGGTCTCATTGGGCTACTGGACAGAGGGGTGGATGATGTGAAAAAACGTCATGAGGATGGAGATGGGGAAGGAAGCAGCTCCCTGGGGAACTTCTGCCTTTCTACTAACAAACTGGGGGTGGGGGGCATGCCCACAGACAGCACTTTGTATGACATCTTTGGTACATGTTCCATAGGTTAACCATTATTGCTCTAGTCTCTTCATCCTCTTATCTCTTTCTCTGGACTTCTCGGTCCTTTAACTCTAGCCTTTTGTTTCTTTTTCTTTTTTTAAACCCTCACCTTCTATCTCAGTGTCAATTTTAAGACAGAAGAGTGGCAAAGGCTTGGGGGTTAAGTGACTTGCCCAGGGTCATACAGCTAGGAAGTGTCTGAGGCCAGATTTGAATCCCAGACCTCCTGATTCCAAGCCTAGTGTTTTATCCCCTGTGCTACCTACTTGCCTTCAGCCTTTAATTTCTAATCCTCATTATTCTCTGGGAGAGAAGGCTCTTATCCTCATGTTTCCTTAGTTGTCTCCTCTTTCTGCCCCTTGTTTCTTGCCCAGTCCCACTCCATCCCATGCCCTCAGGTCCTGGTATCTTGGCCAAGACTGACCAGTTTCAAAATTGATTTCATCGACAAGCTAGAAGAAATAAGAAACATGATTTCATGGGCTAGCTCACCTTTAGTGCTCACAATGAACATAAGCAGGTAGAGTTCTATGACAATAATTACAATGTCCCCATCAACATTAGTTATAAAATATGTGGCAGAGAAATTCTATGAAGAATTTGACAAATTCTGCCAAACTAAATCAACATAGGCCTTGTTATTCCTTGCCTCCAGTGTGAAGGTAGGCATTGAGGAGAACACTGAAAAATATAAAGGAAGATATGTTTAGGGAATGAGAAAGAAAGCTGTCAAATGCTTATAGCCTACTCAGAAGACTCTTGCCTACTTAACATGAATTAATTCTTCATTCAAGAGGGGATTTAGAAGGCTTTAGATGTAGTGAGCACTTAATGACATAAAAAAAAAAATTCAAATGATTGTATATTGTGACTCTAAAGTTGTGGTCTATTATACTGTTTAAAATCATCTTCCTGTTCCTTTTTCATATTTTTGTCCAGGCTATGTTCAATGTATCCACAGATATTTCTCATAAAAAATTATAGGGATAAAGGGGCAGCTAGGAGGTCTTGGGTTCAAATTTGGCCTCAGACATTTCCTAGCTGTGTGACCCTGGGCAAGTCACTTAACCCCAATTACCTAACCTTTACCACTACCTTAGCACTAATATTCAGTATCAGTTCCAAGACAGAAAGTCAGGGCTGTTTTCTTTTTTTCATTTAACTCTAGAGATAAGGAAGTAGGTTTATAGATTGCAGTTTCTAACAACTTCTTAATCATTATGGGGAAATAGTAATTAGGTCCAGAGAATGAAGCATGACTAGTTTGGACTTTGCCCCCTCCAAAAAAATGGAGGCTCAAAGAAGAAATCATCAGTGAGTGAAGGGACTGGTAGGAGTTGTCAGAAGGCAGCTGAAGCATAGTCACTAAATCCAGAGAATCAGGGATAGCTGGTCAAAAAGAGAAGGATTTTACAAGAATGGAGAGCATTATAATTACCAACAAAAGATGTCCAAGAAGATATCAAAAACTATAAATCCATAGGCCTACTTTCTCAACTCTAAAATTTTTTCTGAGTAAAATCTATGGATACACTGAATATATCCTTTGTGAAAATCATGAGGGAACCAGGAGGTGATTTTCAACAGTACAATGGACTTAAGAGTCTTTAGAATCACACAACTAAGTCTAGAGAATATAAGATTCCATATCATATTTTATTAATTGTCCACTGATTGTTGATTACAAAAATGTAACTGAATGTAAAATGAAACAGAAACTTAAAGACCATCTTCAAATAAGATATCTCTCCAAATATGTTGTGATTATGTATGATTCTATAACAGCTACTACCACAAAAATAACTTTGTTCAGTGATCTGCAGAGGACCAGTAGCAAGCAAGGCATAAAATGCTCACCAAAGGTATTTGTCAATGCATGGCATTACTCCATTAGATTATAAACTCCTTCTGGGCACCAACCATCTCTTGTCCTTTTTTTAAAAACCCCAGTGGTTAGTGTAAGGAGGAAAAGAGGTTTTTATTGGGTAAATATTAAAAGGTTGGTCGCCAGGGGATTGAATAATTATCAATCCCCAATTAAGAATAACCTCAAGTCAAAATGACTTTTATGGAAATTTATTTACAAAATATAGGAGAGAGTGGAAATAGAGAGATGAGAAGAGGGTAGAATAAGAGATTTGCATTCAAGTCTGGGCTTTTTCTCCAGCAGGGCTCCAGAGGCCCAGTTAGAGTCTAAAAGTCAATTAACTATGGCTTCTCCCAATCAAGGGGGCCTCCCAGAAGCTAATATCTCCTGGGAGGTTAAAGGAGTCAGCCTTCTTCACTCACCAAGTGTAGTTCTAAGAGAGAGATTTAAGAATAGTCTCACCAAGGTCTCAGAGTCCCAGGTCCAGGTCACGAACCAGAAGTGCTCCTTCAGGTCCCGTTCATGAACCAGAAGAGAGAGTCCAGCTCACTGAGGTCTCTTTTTTAAATAAATGGCCTCCTCTTAGTTTACGTGTCCAATCACAACAGACGCTTTTCTTAGGACTGCCCAGGAGGCAGTCAGTAAATTCTAATTTGTCACTCATTCTAATACACGTGAGTCACAGACCACCCAACTTGTGAGTTAAGTGGGGATGTTTTCACCTTTGGTGATTAAATCTAAAGATGGACTGGATAGATTTAATCTAATTATCACAATCCCCTCTGTGATCATTTGGGAGACTGGTCTCCCCAATTGATCATTTGACATAATCATCTTGTACCCCTAAAATTTTTCTAACTACAATAGTTAAAGATAAGAGGTAAGTAGAACATTCGCACAATGCGTAACACATAGGCATTTAATAATGTTTACTGACTATCTCTCATCTTGGATCACTCTTTCTCAGTAGATCTCTTGGGTTCTCTTTCCTCACTGAACTTTCAATACATCACTCTCCTTTCATCCTTCTGCTATCTGTCTGACAAATTTTTTTCAATCTTATCTCCTTGGCTGAATCAAACCATATTGTGTCCTCTAAATATGAGGGTACCTCCAAGGCTCTATCATCAGATCTCTTTTCTTCTCCCTATATATGCATTCTCTTTCTAGTAATCTCAGCCAGCCCAGCTGTAATAGGTATCACCCTTAACTCATCACTCCCTCATTTCACACATCTAATGAACTGTCAAAACTTGCTGTTTCCATCCTTACAGTATCTTTCCTATCCCTCTCCACCTCACTACACAAAAAGTCACCACCTTAGTTCAGGCTCTCATCATCTCTCCCTGCCTCAAGTCAATCCAGTCTATTGTCTCTACAACTGCCAGTGATTTTCCTTATGTGCAGATCTGACCATGTCACTGCCCTAATCAATAATCCCTCTTTCCTCTTGGATAAAATATAAAATCCTCTGCTTGACATTTATCATCCTTTATGACCAGTCCCCAGATTACCTTTCCATCCTCCTTATGTATTACTCTTCTTCTCACATTCTTTGTTCTAGCCAAATTCTCCTTCTTGCTGTTCACACAGAACATTCCATCTCCCACTCCTTGGACCATTGTACTGGGCTGTTCCCATTGTCTTCAATTCACTCTCTCATTTCTGCCTTGTAAAATTCCTTATTTCCTTCAGGACTAACTCATTGGCCCACCTTCTACACAAAGCTTTCCCTGATTACTCCAACCATTATCTTCCTCCCTAAATTACTTTTTATTTCTATATATTCTATATATATTCACATATATACATATGTATATATACATGTATCTATAACCTTGATATAGATTTATACACAGAGAGAGTATGTGTTAGTATGTGTATATGTGTGTGTGTGTGTGTGTATTTGTGGGTCTACATTACCTCCTCCAATAGAATTTTTTAAATTTCTTGAAAGCAAGGAGTGTTTCATTTTTGTCTTTGTATCTCTAGCACCTACAGAAAGAAGGTACTTAATAAATGCTTTTGGATTGAATGAACATGCAAATAGGCAGCAATAAGCTGCAGGCAGAATTGATGAGGAGAAGGAGAGGCGAATGGATTGCATTTGAGAAATGGACAGTGCAGTCAGTGATTCCAAGCTGTTCCCTGCTGTCAAAGCACATGTTTTAAATACCAGCTTTCTCCTGATGATACTATTTGGCTGAGATTCATGGGACACTATTATCTAAGAAGCATCATATCTGCAGGTACACCAAGAACCAACAGAAAGAGGGTGTAAGAAGGCTACATCTTATTGCTGACAATGATCTGAATTGAGAATTTCCACTAAAAATGTCATTCAGGACCTGAATCAGAAAAAGTAGCCATGTCTATTCACTCCCCTTCTTAATAAATTACCGTGGCTCCCTATTGCTCTGGGATCAAACATAAATTTGTCTTTTTAGCTTTTAAAGCCTTCCTAACCTGGCTCCCTTTCCAACTTTGTTGTACATTATTCCAGAGTCCAGACAAACTGGACTTTATGTTATTCTGTACATATCTCCTTCTTCCAATCCTTGGTACTTGCTTCCCCCAGGCCTGAAATGTACTCCCACCTCACCCTGGTCTCCTAGAATCTCTTGCTTCTTTCAAAATTCTGTAACAGTAAAATCTTCTTCATGTAGTCTTTTCTCAGCAGCTAGTGCTATCGCCTCCACATAAACTTTCTTTTAGTTTGTCTAAATTTTGCATCTACTTATTTATGTACAGATTATCTACTCTAATAGAATGTGAGGTTCTTTGAGAGCAGGGATTGTCTCATTTTCGTCTTTGTATTCCTTTTTTTTAAAAAAAAAAACTTACCTTCTGTCTTGGAATTAATACTGTATATTGGTTCCAAGGCAGAAGAGTGGTAAGGGTAGGCAATGGGGGTCAAGTGACTTGCCCAGGGTCACATAGCTTGGATGTGTCTGAGACCAGATTTGAACCCAGGACCTCTTGTCTCTAGGCCTGGCTCTCAATCCACTGAGCTACCCAGCTGCCCCCTGTCTTTGTATTCCTAGTGCCTAACACTGTGCCAGAAATGTAGTAGGGATTTCATAATTGTTTATAGTTTGATTGATTGAATAGATAGATCATGTAACTGAAAAGAGTAACAAAAGGATCATTTAGATACTACACTGGCAAACACACAATATCAAAAGAACCAGAGGGAGGCGTGCAACATATTTGGCAGATTCTATATGGAGACTTTGTGGAATGATATGGATGCGGAAACATGAAAAGGCCATGATTTGCTCTACTGAAGGGAGTAAAGACATTGATAAGATCATGGATCTATTGATTTTTTTTAGAATAACAGTATATAAACATAGATAGTCAGGAAAAGGAAAGGGGGAAAGGAGAGGAAAGAAACAAGCATTTATTAAATGTCTACTATGTGCCAGGCACCAAGCTAGACACTTTACAAATATTGACAGCAGCCCTGGGAGTTGGGAGACACTAATAGATAAATGGTTACATATATACATACATAGAGATGATAAATAATAGATACATAGATGATACATGCATACGTACATAAATAATAAATGCATACATTCATAGATGAAAGATATATCATTCATACATGCACATAAGTAGATGATACATACCTAGATTACTATGCATGATGTCTATATATGTACATATGTATAGATACATATCTAGACACTAGAGATCTATGTAGATGATTCATGCAGACATAGATTATAGATACATGCACAGATGATACTCACATATATACAAATGAGACATACATACATAGATGAGACACACATAGATAATAGATAGAAATATTGGGTGGATAGATGGATGGATGGATGGATGGATGGATGGATGGATGGATGGATAGAGATAACTTGACAGAAAGACAAAATTTTGTTTAACCACAAAAAGTACAATGGCGTCCAGGTTATACAATTTTATAGGATCATAGATTTAGACCCAGAAAAAATCTCAAAAGTCTAGACCAACTCTCTAACTTTACAGATGAAGAAACTAAAACTCAGAGAGATTAAACGACTGGCTCAAAGTCACCCAGGGAGTCTTATTGTTCATTCTTTGAACCAATGACATCACAAGGTGATATCTTGACTCCCCAGTGAATTGGATTTAAGTAAGGCAGAGTGGCACAAAACCTTCAGCTTCACTCTCTCCCAGTTACTGAAGTCCAGTGGCAAATCCAAAGTCAGGATGACTGACAGTGGACCAAGATGCAATGGATGACCATCTTCCATAACTGACTGAGCCCTAAGCACTCCACAGAACCTCTCAGATGATAGACCGATTCAGAGATGGAAAGGACACTGAAGGTCATCTAGTCTATATTATCTTACATATGAGGAAACTGAGACCCAATGAGGCAAGTAATTAGTGGCAGAATTGGAATTCCAACCCAGGTCCTTTGTGACTCCCAACCTAGTCCTTTTCCCCTCTGTAACACTTCATTTTTGCTAAGAATAACATTGCCTTACAATATACCTCATATCTCATCCTCGGGGGCAATCTTCCTAACAAATCAACATGTGAGTCATTGCAAAGGAAGCACCTAACAGCTGAGAACAGTTTGGCAATGGACCTGGCGGACCCCCAGCACACCCTGCTGCCTCGGGTACCTACACTGGCTTCTTCCAGTGCCCCCGTCATTTACAAGCGACAAGAGGCAGATGCACAGCTGGCCATCAGGCAATTTTGTCTCCCTCCTGGGGCCATGGTCCAGCAGATCCCTTACAGCCATTCTGCTTGCCCCTCCTCTTTTCCCTTCCTCTCTCAATGTTTACAGAAAGCTATTGAGGACATGCATTTCCCTGTCATTCAGAAATACTGCTGCTTCTCCTTCCACAGCGCCCTCCCCACCCTACCCTGCCCTATGATGGGGCTTAATAGAGTCCAACCCTGTTAGTGTGTAATCAATCACTTTTTCATTCAACAGGAACGGGGGAGAGGAAGAGGGAAAGTGACAATTGTCTGGGAGTGCAGAGGCCAATTCCTATGTGACCCTGAGTGTCTATCCATCCATCCTCTAGGCCTTGTGTTTAAGAGGAAGGGGCTAAACCAAGGCCTCTCTAGGGCCCTTCGAGTTTGGATGATCAACAATCATCACAGTGACATATTGGAAACCACAAGGCATTTTTGTTGACCTTTCACAACCATCCACCAATAGTGAATTGGTTGTTTGTCACTTTATTACCTGCATACTGTGGTTTGGGGGTGGGGAGGGGAATGTCGGACTCAGCATCAGAAAATCTGGGTTTATTATGTGTTCTTTCATTTCATCTTCACAACAACCCTGGGAGGTAGATGCTATCCTTAATCCCATTTTACAGCTAAGGAAACTGAAGCTGAGAAAGATTCAACGTCTTGCCCAGGGTCACAAAGCTATCTCTGAGGCAGGTTTGGCCAATAGTCTATCACTGCACACCCAGCTACCTCCACCATTTGCCTATGCAGGACATGGGACAAAGCATAGGATTTCATATCAGAAAAATATAGGGTTAGGACAGGTAGGTACCTCAGTGGATAGAGTGCTGGTCCTAGAACCAGGACACCTGGATTCAAATCTAGCCTCTGACATTTCCTAGCTGTGTGACCTTGGGCAAGTCATTTAATTCCATTTACTTAGCCCTTGTTCTTCTGTCTTCAAATTGTTACTAAGGCAAAAGATAAGGGCTTTATAAGGAAAGGAAAGGAAAGGAAAGGAAAGGAAAGGAAAGGAAAGGAAAG
>NC_058131.1:242821377-242837280 GCF_016433145.1 Gracilinanus agilis
CATCCATATATACAATAATAAACAGTTATCTATAGCTATATGTAGAGATAGATAGATATAGAAGTTATAGGAGACATCCTGTATATAGAAGATATTACTTCCCTAATGCCATAAGCTTGAGCTCCCTCCAGCTGTGTGCCACCACCACACACACATACATTGATAGGGGCCATTTACCAGGATCCTGCTTCCATTTAACATCAGTTATATTTTTAAAGGGATATTAACTTAAAAGAGACACACACACACACACACACACACACACACACACACACACACACACACACACCAGGGCAAAGGCAAAAGCATTTCCCCCAGTATGTCCAGGATTTATTCTCCTCTGTGCCACTTTGGTCCATAGGGGTATTAGATACAAACAGGTCAGTCCTCACATAGCGCTGATCTCACCTAATTCATGTCCAGATACAGCATGATTGCTGAATGAGCCCTTCCACTGGGCTGTGGTCCCCAACGTCACTCCCAAAGACCACGCCGTGCTTCTTGGGACATCAGTGATTTCCTGACTGCAAAACCTGACCTGTATTCCAACTCCCAGTATCAATGGCTCCTTCTCCTGAACTTTGAAATTCCTAAGGTGGGAAAGTCAGGTGACACAGTGGATAGAGTGCTTGACCTGATGTCAGGAAGACGTGAGTTCAAATTTTAAAAGTGCCTCAGACACTTATTAGCTATATGGCCCTAGGGAAGTTATTTAACCTTTGTCTGCCTCAGTTTCCTGAACTGTAAAAATGGGAAGAATAGGAGGCAGGTAGATAGTTCATTGGATTGAGAGCCATGTCCAGGGATGGGAGGACCTGGGTTCAAAACTGACCAGAAAACTTCCTATCTGTGTGACCCTGGGCAAGTCACTTAACCTCCATGCCTAGTCCTCACTACTCTTCTGCCTTGGAGCCAAATCACAGCATTGATTCTAAGTCGGAAGATAAGAGATTTTTTTTTAATGGGGATGATAAAAACATCTACCTCCCAGTATGTTGTAAGAATCATATGAGATGATATTTTTAAGTTCTTAGCATAATGCCTTATTAGAAGCTTATTAGAAGACCAAATTCCTAAAGGTTTTCCCCTTATCTCATGATCTCTCACCTGATGCTGTGAATAAGGTTGTCACTGAGCTCCCCCAAAGCCACGTGAAACAGAGAGGCTGTGAAAGATTTTGACTGGCGGGCAAGGAGCCTCCCTCCATCACAAAGTCAGCCAACTAGAACTAGTTACCGAATGTCTATTCATGCTCCGCAGTTTCCCCAACCCACTCCTCTTACCTGTTATCACGATTCTCCCAGAAGCAAGCTCCCTAGTAGCTGCCATATGGAGAGCTGACGAAGTTGATGGGGCCTGCACATGTGCCAGACCCCCCTCCCCTATTTCAGCTTCATCATGCTGGAATTCTAAAGCACCCGTGCTGGGAGAGACTTTAGAACATAGAAAAAAGCAGAGCCAGAAGGGACTTCAGAATTTTAAAGGTGGGAAGGATCTTAGAATGTAGACTTTCAGGGCTGGAAAGAACCTAAAAAATATCTGCTTCAAAGTCTTTATTTTATAGAGCAGAAAAACGAGGGCAAAGATGAGAAGTGGCTTGCCCAGGTCTACATGGAGCTGAGACCAGAACCCAAGGCTCCCTGTCCAAAACCCAATCTCCCCCACTCAGCTTTTTCTTTAATCCATTGACTGTCAGCATCAATACTATGGATTAATCCATAAATCCTGAATCATATTTCCAATTGGAATCTGGTTTTTAATCCCCTGTACCCGAAACCTTCCTTTCCTTTGCTACAGGGACATTTTCTTTTTCTGGCACATACTTTCCAAAGTGGATTCCATTTTCACTATGAAATAGATTGCTTTGTCCAGTCTGAATCATATGCATGAGAAGTATAAGGATAATACGAATTAAAAAAAGAAGAAGTGTAATCTAATCCTACTCCCTCATTTTATAGGTGGCAGGAAAAGAAGCAGCGTGGAGAGACTGTAGGGCCATGTCAGGTCAACAAGTAATTATCATGGGCCTGCTATGTGCCAGACACTATACTCAGTGCTAGGAACATAAATATAAGCAAAAAAGCCTTCAAGAAGTTTATATTCTAATGGGGAAAGACAAAATATTTGAGTTATTTTTTTTAAAAAAAAGCTGAAAGGGGAGATGGGCAGAGCAGAAGGGGAAAAGCTAGAGAAATTAGCCTGGAGAATCAGGAGTGGGCCCCAGAGAGAGACGAAGGAATAAACATGGATGGCCTGGGCATTTTCCTTAAAATGGAAATTCCAAGAAAGAAAAAAAAAACGAACAACTTAGAGGAAAGGGTAACAGGGGCAGCACAACTTTCTAGGTTGTAAAGGCTTCTATGACAATGGTCTTCTAACTTGAAAAAGTCATGATAAGAAAAGAAATTTAAAGAGTCAGTATAGCCCAGAGAGGAAAAAAGGGGTGAATATGACTGCTCTGGGCACTTTCCTTAAAATGGAGGTCCTAGGAGGAACAACCCAATCAGAGGAATGGGTTCAAATCCCTTTTATAACACTAATGAGCTGAGTAGCTATGGGCATGGAGGATATGCCTAGGGTATAGAGATGGGTGGCACAGTGGATAGAGTATAGGGACTGGAATCAGGAAAACTCATCTTCCTGAATTCAAGTCTGGCCAAAGATACTTACTAGTTGTATGACCCTGGACAAGTCCCTTAATACTGGCCTCAGTTTCCTCAACTAAAAAATAAGCTGGAGAAGGATATGGCAAACCACTCCCATATCTTTCCAAGAAAACCCTAGATGGGGTCGTAAACAATCAGACACAACTGAAACAAGTGAATGATAACAACAAACTACTATGGGGGGGGGGATCACATAATCTCTCAAAGTCTGATATTCCTTATCTGTAAAATGAGGGGGTTGAATTTGATGAGCTCTAAGGTCCCGTCCAGCTCTAAGTCTATGATCCTATAAGAAACTGAGTCCTCAGGAGATGGCAACTTGTCCAAGGTCACCTGGCTAGTGATGACCAACTGTGTAAAAATTCCAGATCTTTTCCAAGAGGCCCCTCTTTATTAGGATTCAGGCTGAAGTCCTGTGACTCCCAATCCAATACTTTTCCCAATATCCCTGTCTCCTTCTCCTCTCTGGCTGAGTCATCAAAACACATTCTTACCTGTAAATATACATGAGGTACAGAAGCTTGATCTTGAGCCAATTCAACGGCATACGTCTTGGGCTTTCTTTATCCAAGCCCTAACAGGGTTGATAGAAATAGAGTTCAAAAAGCAAAGCTTCTCCATGAAGGAGCATTTTTTTCCTAGAGATGTTTAAAGGAATTTCTCCCTGATCCCCAGGATGAGCTCCTCTTTCATCTCCATATCCTTGCAATAAATTATTGGGAGTGCCGATAAGGGGATAAATCTTAGAGGGCTTTCAGAGAACTTCTTCTTCTGAGGACCTGCCACTCACCAGACCGCCCTCTGAATCAGAGAAATGTTCCAGCATTCAGAGTTTCCCTGGTTTGATTTGATTTTTTTCCCATTTTCACAAAGCCCAGGTCAGACCAAAGAACGAGGTAGGAAAAGAGATAAAGCCTTTGCAAGGAGATCCATCCACCTTACAAAGCCAATGGAGACTCAGCTTGTTACTTTATCAGTGGACCAACCAGGTGGAAACTCTGGGCAAGCTGAAATGTTTGTTTTACAGAGTTTCACAGACAGCAAGATACCCCTCAGCCCTAGATCCTGTTCAGTCACTGGGTGGCCAAACCCTCAGTTTCTCCATCTGTTAGATGGGTATGAAAACAACTGTGGCATGATTATAACAGTAGCACATTTTTTTCTAACTTTTATTTTATGTATTTATTTTGAGACTCCAGGTCAAACTGATGACTGATGAGCACGGAGCTTTGAACTACTTCATTTCTAACCTGGTTTGGTTCATTCCTCCTTAAACAACTTGGTGACACCTCTCCAGCTCCTAGAGGTTCACCAGATTGGCTCCAGATTCAGTTGTCACCTCTTGCTTTAGCTCACTGCAGATTAAACTTTGAATTCAAGCCATCCACTAGCCTTAGCTGGTGGCAGGAGGTAGCTAGTGACTCAGTGGGTAGAGCAATGGGCCAGGAGTCAGAAAGACCTGACTTCAAGTCTGGCTGCAGATATGTCCTAGCTGTGTGACCCTGAGCAAGTCACTTACCCTCTGATTGCTTGACAAAGGGATCCAATGAAGCCTAGAAAACTCCATGGATAGCTATGGTCATGAAGTCAAATACAAAGGAACAGCCCAACAGTAATTAGACTTGGCCTCCCCAGGGGCAGAGACTATGAGTGTGGACCACCAGGCCAGATTGTAACCCCATCACCTTCTCTTTTTAAAAAAATAAAAATCAAACAGGTAGAGAGCAAAGTGCAAATTATTTATGAGTTCTGTATCACATTTCATATATGGGCTTGTTTGTGGGTTCTCCAAGAAGCCTTTCTCTATCTGTTTGGTAGTAATGTTTCCTCTCTTTCTTCAATTTATAATATATATTTATATATACATATATATATAAATTATCTATTTACATTTGTACACACACAAACACACACACACACACACACCAGTACAATATAAGCTCCATGAGGCCAGGGACTATCTTTCAGTTTTTCTTTGTACCTCCAGCACCTAGAATAGATGCCTAAGTTGCTTACTGCATTAGTTCCATTCAGAGTCATACCTAGACTCAACAAATATGTATTATAAAAATAACAGTTAATGGTTAGCTAATGGCTTTATAGTTAGAAAGCTCTTTCCTTAATGTCTCCATGAAATAAATACTATAGGTTAATCTTGTTCCCATTTTACAGATGAAGAAAGAGACTCTCAAAAAGGTAAGGAGATTGGGGGCAGCTGGGTGGCTCAATGGATCGAGAACCAGGCTCAGAGACAGGAATTCCTGGTTCAAAACTGGTCTCAGACACTTCCTAGCAGTGTGACCCTGGGCAAGTCACTTGACCCCCATTGCCTAGCCCTTACTGCTTTTCTGCCTTGGAACCAATACATAGTATTGATTCCGAGAGGGAAGGGAAGAGTTTAAAAAAATGGTAAGGAGACTTACCCAAGGTCATGGAAGTACTGCAATTAAAACCAGGCCTTTTGGTCCTTTGTCTAGCACTTCTTTAATTTTGAATTTCACCCAGGACCTGCAATAGGTATAGGCTTTAAAAGTAGAAAAGCAGATTTTTTGCAAGCAGGCTAGAGGAAAAACCTTGACTGTCAGCCATGGACATTCTAAATAGAATGAAGGGAAGGAAACTGTTTGCCCTGGGAGGACTCTGGTCAAGCTAGGAAAGGGAGAGGGTGTGGATGCCTTTACCTGCCCAGTGAGGAGCCCAAGGAGTGTGGAGTTACCACTGTGAAGGAAGACCTTCCAAGGAAGATCAAGTGAGCAAGAAGATCTCGCTGGGGTGCTGGACATCCCAGTCTGAGACAAGCTCCTTGATTAGCATTTCCTGGATTTACCTTCTTGTGGACCCGTTTCCTGTGCCATCAAGAGGAGCTGAAGTGGACACGGCTTTGTGAGAGACCCATTTTCCCTTCTAGTCTGTAATGGTCTGATCAGTGCAGTGTAGGCTTTCACCCATTCTCCCAGCCCCTGTGTGGTCCCTAGTGATTAGATTCAGTGTGACCTTCCCCATTATCCCTGACCCTCAGTTATTATTAAAACCCTGTGTTTATAATTCTTTTGTCCTTGTTGGCTTCACAGACTCCCTGGCTAGGTGGGTCAGTATGACAGTTAAGGCCCAATAAGTCACTCCTGTCGACTGCCATTCCCCAAACTGCCAAACCCAATTTCCTAACTTGTTTGGTCCCCGTCTATTGTCCATTCCTGTCTCCTACTCACCCTTCTGAACCCAGATAAAATACATATGTTAACCCCAGATTTTACCTTAAGCGACCCAGTGTTAGGGATTGTGAAGGACACAAAGCTGAAGAAAGCTCATTCTCCCTACCCTCAGGTACTGACAATCTAATGGGGGGGGGGGATAAAGAGGGCATAAAAGTAAGCATCCTGCAAAGAAGACTGGAAAAGTGAGATAAAAAATACACAAAATGTTGTGGAATTTCAGAGGAGGGAGAGATGACTGTGGGCTGAGGTCATCTTCTATCTCAAAACAGACATAAAATAATAATGATAATAATTACGATAATAGTTCTTCCCTTTCTCTCTATCATAGCTTCCTCTCCAGACTCTCAGTCAGGATTCATGCCTCCCTAGAGGCAGTCAGTGTCACAAGGCTTTTCTTCAGAGGACTGACCTCCCAAGCCCACCTGGAACCTTGTTGTCATTGTTGTTGTTCAGCCGTTTCAGTCATGTCCAATTCTTCATGACCACATTTTGGGTTTTCTTGGCAAAGATACTGAAATAGTTTGCAATTTCCTCCCCCCCCCCCAGTTTATTTTACAGATGAAGAAACTGAAGCAAAGAGAGGTTAAATGACTTGCCCAGGGTCACACAGCTAGTTAAGTATATGAGGCCAGATTTGAGCTCTGGTTTTCTTGACTCCAGGTCCAGGGTTCAACCCATTACCAAAACCTAGCTGCCTTACCTGTCCAAAAGCCAAGAAGTACAAGGTTTATTATACCCATTTTATAGATGAGGAAAGCAGAAGTTACTTGTTCAAGGTCACACAGTAAGTGGATAAAAGAGCCAGGACTCAAAACCTGGTCCCAGCTATAATATAGCTATCAAGTTCTTTGGAGCATAGTCCGAAGTCTGTTTTGGACTATTGGATGCAGTGACTAGGGTAGAAACAGGGCCACAGCCCAGGGGCACCCCACCTTGATTTCAGCCTGTCCTCTCAATTTCTCCAGATGAATCCTCAGCCAGATCAATCACGCAACAAATGTGTGTCACCAAGATGCCAGGACGGTCTGTGTGGAGGTCCTGTTGCCCAGTCGGTCCCTCTAAGCCTCTTAGCTGGCAATCTGCCTGCTGTGGAGAGTGCCCAGTATTGGGAATATTTCCAAGGTAGATGCCAGGATCAACTCAGCCCAATGATTAAGTCCTGAAGACACTGAAAGCTCACAGACTCTAACAAAACATCTGGGCTATACTTATCAATTCAGTCAACCCTCCAATGATGATGACACGTCATCTATTAGACTTACAATTTGGATAGAATTGAAGGGATTAACCAGGTATTTGGCACTGAGTAGGTCTAAACAGGTTGACCTTAAACAAGTCACTTAACCACACTGTCTTTCCTCCCCTGCAAAGGGGAAGTGGGGATTGAGGGGTCAGAATCTGATGAGAAGTCATTAAAGAGAACAACTGCCCTCACGAGAAGGCCCCCTGCCTATTAGCAGCTTAGCCATCACACTGCCATGTTCTGAGAGAAAGTGGTCCCTCCTCAGCAGATCCCGAGCCCTCTCTACGCCTCCTATGCACTCGACACATCTCAATCTGTATATTTGTCTGCTTATTTGTCTTCTCTTGGGGGCAGATAGGCGTCTCAGTGAACAGAATACAGTCTGGAGTCAGGAAAATTCATCTTCCCAAGTTCAAATTTGGCCTCAGACACTTACTAACCTTGTGACCCTGGGCAAGTCACTTCACCCTGTTTGCCTCGGTTTCCTCATCTGTAAAATGAACTAGAGAAGGAAATGGTAAACCACTCCAGTAGCTTTGCCAAAAAAACTCCAAATGGAGGTCCCAAAGAGTCAGACACAACTGAAATGACTCAACGACAACAGGTCTCATCTGCCCCACTTATGTATCCCATGTAGGATATCCCACTAAAGTGTAAGCTCCTTCCAGACAGGGGCCATGTCTTAGTTACCTTGCTATTTCTCTCAACACAAAACACTTCATAAAGTAGACATAATAAATCTTATAAAGCTGGAAGGGACCTCAGAGCTTCTCTAGGCCAGGTCTCTCCTTTTATAAGTTTCTAGATGATTGCTCAGTTTCCTACGAGAACCTGAGTGTCCAGGAAATGGCAACTTGTCCAAGGTCAAGTGGTGGCGATGACACTGGCTGGTGATGACCAGCTGTGTAAAGGTTCCAGATCTTTTCCAAGAGGCCCCTCTTTACTAGGATTCAAGATGAAGACCTCTCACTCCCAATCCAGTGCTATTTCTACCATACTGCACTGTCTCCCTCTCCTCTCTGGCTGAGTCATTGAAACACATTTTTACCTGTAAATATGCATGAAGTGCAGAAGCTTGGTCTTGAGCCAATTCAACGGCATACATCTTCTTTATCCAAGTCCTGAAAGAGTTGAAAGAAATAATGTTCAAAAAATAAATGTGGCTCAAAACAATGAACTTACTCGCCTAAGGTAAGGAACAAAAATGGAATTCAAGACTACAAATCAAGAGAGTTTTGCGTTGTATCCCTTGGCCTCTGAGAGCTAAAATATAGGATGTCAGAACTAGAAGGTACTTTGGAGAACGCTTGGGCCAAACCCCTTTCTTTTTCCTTCAGGGTCTATTGATGGGTCTTGTTTGTAACAAATAATCATTTCAGGAGGAGCTAGATGGCACAGAGGATAGAGCTCAAAGCCTGGAGTTCGGGGGACTTGGATTCAAATGTGGCCTCAGACACTTCCTAGCTGACTCCAGGCAAGTCCCATAATCTTCGTTGCCTGCCCCTTGCCTCTCTGTCTTTGATTTTTTACTAAGAAAGAAAAGGTTTTTGAAAAAACTATCATTTCTGGTTTTATTCAGCTCCCCAACCCTCATCCCACTCTCAGACTTGGGTGGTGTGCCAGGCCTGGAGTCAGGAGGAGTTCGGGTTCAAATCTAACCTCAGACACTTACTAGCTATGTAACCCTGGGCAAGTCACTTAACCTTGTTTGCCTCAGTTTCTTCATCTGTAAAATGAACTGTAGAAGGAAATGGCAAAAACCATTCTAGTATCTTTACCAAGAAAACTCCAAGTTTTGTATGCATGTACTCTTACAGCAATAACTGATGGAAGTGTGTTTTGCATGATAAAAAAAAATAAAATTAAATTTAAAAAACCTCAAATGGGGTTATGAAGAGTTGGATACAACCAAAATGAACAGTAGCCTCTAGCAAAAATCATTAAGCAAAATAAAGGATGCAGTGATGCAACAGAAGATGCATGCCATATTCTGTCCCTGCAGTCTCCCACTTCTCGGCTCAGAGAAGGAAGATATGTTACACCAGTGGTTCCCAAACTTTTTTGGCCTACCGCCCCCTTTCCAGAAAAAATATTACTTAGCGCCCTGGAAATTAATTTTTTTTAATTTTAATAGCAATTAATAGGAAAGATATATGTATTAATGTTTCTACCTTTTTTGTAAAATATAGTAAAGAAAGGTGTAAATTAGAAACATTGAACTTTGAAATTATGAAACTATTTATTGAACTCAGAATAGAATGTAATACAAAAAAAGTGTGGCCATCAGCGCCCCCTGGATCGCTGCAGCACCCACCAGGGGGCGGTGGCGCCCACTTTGGGAATCACTGTGTTACACTGTGTGCTATCTAGGACTTGGTATTGGGATTCCAGAGGGTAAGTTTTTCCCATAAATAACGTCCATCGATGTGTATGTTGTCCATCTGGTTCTGTTTATTTTACTTGGCATCCATTCATGCAAGTCTGCCCATTTTTCAAAATTCTTCATTTCATCATTTTCCGACTGCACAATCCCATCTCGTCGTCCGTAGAGGGCACATTTTGTGCGGAGGTTCTGCGGGGTGTCACAGCCCCCTCTCTTTAGAGGGGAGGAGACGGAGGCCGGCAGGGAGAAGCGATCCGCTCCAGGCTGCTGACATCGAGGCTCAAACCTCAGTCTTCTGACTCCGGGTGGAGTGTTCTTTCCATCGCCATAGTGAGAAGCAACAGGAGATGAAGGGGGTGTCCAAGTGGACCATCCAGGTGTGAAACAAGAGGCCTCAAACCCAGCCCCAGAGCAGGACGGGGCAGGCGAAGAAGAGGGTCCATGGCTTGCTTGAATGTGCTGTAACGCATGAGGCTCAGTGAGCTGAGAGTGTCTATACAAACACATATAAAGCACTAGATAAATATTAGCTATTGTGATTACTCAGTGATGTGTGCTTGGAGCCACTGTGTCCAAGGGATGCGATTGAATGGAACCGTGTGTCTTGGGGAATCCAAGCTTCATGCCTGTGCTGCTAAGAAACCTCCCCCAACATTTCTGTGGCCATTGGCACGGCGGTGTGGGGGGCGGGAGATGGGGAGGAACCAACGCCTTAATCATCACCTGTCACCACCTGCTTTCATAATGAACAGCTTGGGGTGCTTGCACGGCGCGGGGGCAGGGGCTCACCGAAGAAAGGGCCTTGGAGGCGCCCCACTCCCGCCCTTCGCTCTCCTCCCCCATTTTCCCATTTCTCTGCTCGGGAGCGCAGACAGGGAGGAATGCACCTCTCCAGAGGTCTGTGAAATCTGGCAATCGACTGTCTCACACATGACTGAGTGCATAGAAATGAGGCCGGCGTGCAAGCCTGGAAAATCAGGCGCTGTGTTGGGAAACGGTTCTGTTTACCTTCCCTGGCCACTGAGCTGACTCCTTTGGCAACATCTGCAAGATTCTCTCAGGCAACTCAGGGGCCCAGAAGTAGAGGGACCCACATCGCCGCTCCCCCACTCCCGTGTGTCACTTCACGCTTTATGGAGCTCTCCTCACAGACACCCCCTCAGCGGGGCAGGCCTGGATTATAATCTCTGTTGTATAGAGGAGGAGGAGGAGGAAGAAGAAGTGGGAGGAAGAGGAGGAAGAAGATGAGGAGGAAGGAGAAGGAAGGAGAAATAGGAGGGGGAGGAAGAAGAAGAAGAAGAAGATGAGGAGGAAGGAGAAGGAAGGAGAAATAGGAGGGGGAGGAAGAAGAAGTGGGAGGAAGGGGAGGAAGAAGATGAGGAAGGAGAAGGAAGGAGAAATAGGAGGGGGAGGAAGAAGAAGAGGAAGAAGATGAAGAGGAAGGAGAAGGAATGAGAAATAGGAGGGGGAGGAAGAAGAAGAGGAGGAAGCAGAGAAGGAAAAGGAATGAAGAGGAAGAAGAGTAGAGTTTGGGGAAGAAAGATAAGGGAGGGGGAAATGAATACATATTTATATAACCCTTCCAATGTGCCCGGCATGGGGCTAAATGGGCTACAAATATTTCATTTGATCCTCACAACAAACCTGGGACATAAGTACTATTGTAAGTATAATAAGTACCCACATTTTACAGTTGAGGTTAAGTGGCTTGCTCAGGTTCACACAGCTAGTAAGTGTCTGCAGTTAGATTCAAACTCAAGTCTTCTAGATTCTAGGTCCACTGCATCGTGGGTCTGCCGCTGCTGTTGACTAGCTTTGTAAAATATAGGCACAGTGGCTCCCTGCTCTGGACCCATTTTCCCAACTGAGAAATGGGTGTTTGGGAGGGAGGGAGATAATATCTAAGTTTCTTCCAGCTCTCCATAAGCACTGCCTTATGAGGCTTAATTGAGCTACTATAAAGATCAAATTAAATAATGATTATAAGATATTTCATAACTCTAGAGGCTATAGAAATTTAGGTTATTTTGAATTGGAAATGTGGGTCTTGTTCTTATTCCGAGAATGATTCTGGGGAGAGAAGCCAGGAATGAGCCTTCTCTGTATGAATCTGCTTCAGAGAGGTGAGTAGATTTCAGTCTTGCTCCATCCATCCCTGAAGAGCTGTGGGCTCGGATGCCCCGGCCCCCCGGCCCCCCGGCCCCTTCCCTCCTTCCTAGGGGGCGTGATGTGTGATGAAGGGCTGGCTTCAGCCTCGAGCCAGGCCAGCGCTGTGCCAAGGAGCCCACAAGCTGTGCAGTCAGGTCCCGCCGGTCGGCCTGGACAGGCAGGCCTCTCAGCTGCCTGCCTGACAGAGCCCAGTTCCAGCCCGTTGGCCCGGTGGCCATCCCTTCCTCCGGCTCTTTCTTGCAGTAAGTGGGCCCCTTGTCAGCACAGGTGTTGGCGTTAGTTCCTCTCTGCCGGGTTTCTGAGGATAGCTCAGGCCACTGAAGAGCCCCCATCCCGAGTTCCCAGCAGCTGTGGCGAGAAGGCTCTTGGCAAGGATGTCACCAAAGAGCACATCTTTAGGGGCCCAACCTGTGATTGCATTTATGTGAGGAAATTCCTTCCACTAACATAGACAGACAACTAGTCTAGGGTTAACCCAAGACACAGCGGGCTTAAGTGACTTGCCCGGGATCACACAGTGACTATATCCCAGAGGCAGTGGATGGGTATACATCGATCAGTCTTACTGAGAAGGAATCTTGCCTTAGTTCTTCCCAAGAGCTTTAAGCTTATCTGAGGGGTCCAGATCCGTCCTGGCACAGTTTACGGTGGTAAGAGTGGCTACCAGTGGTCTCCTGTTCAATTCTAAAATCAGGGGTTAGTGCTGGTGTCCTTCCCTGACTAAGCTTGGGCAAATCTCTGAGTGACCACAGGGCGGAATCATTAGGGCTCTGTGCCCGGAGTCTAAGGGCAGTCCTGGAGCCGGGATTCAGGCACAATCTGGTCATCTTTGAATATCTGGGCTCTCCCAATTCCCATCTTCCTCCAATCCCCAATAACCGCAACGAGCTGTTTTGTGTTTTCTACCTTCTTTTTGCTGTCATTCAGTTGTTTCGGTCACGTCTGACTCTCCGTGAGTCCATTTTAGGGTTTTCTTGGCAAAGATACTGGAATGATTTGTCATTCCTTCTCCAGCTCATTTTATAGATGAGGAAACTGAGGCAGTTAAGTGACTTGCCCAGGGTCACAAACCTAGCAATATCGTCTGAGGCCAGATTTCAGTTCAGAAAGATGAATCTTCCTGACTCCAGGCCCAGCACTATCCACTGCACCGCCTAGGTGTCCCTTCCACCTACTTAGACTTTGTCATAAATTAATGGTAATGCCTTCTGTGATGCAGGGAGGGTGATAAGGGGTGGGGATGTTTGTAGATGGGATTGATTATGTAGATATGAAGAAAAGTAAACTGAAGATATGAGATTTGTGATTTAATTTATGTGCAATCATCTTTTTCTTTACATATAGAAATGTTTGTTTTCTTTGGTTTTGTTTTTTTATTTGTATTTTTTGGTTTTATAAAATTTTGAAAAAAAATGTTATTGACAGAGCTGGAAGGAGGAAGTTAAATCTAGTGCAATTTCATCATTTAAAGATGGAGAGGGGGCAGCTGGGTGGCTCAGTCAATTGAGAGCTAGGCTTAGAGATGGGAGGTCCTAGGTTCAAATCTGGCCTCAGACACTTTCCAGCTGTGTGACCCTGGGCAAGTCACTTGACCTCCATTGCCTAGCCCTTACCACTCTTCTGCCTTGGAGCCAATACACAGTATTGACTCCAAGACAGAAGGTAAGAGTTTTATTTAAAAAAAAAAAAAAAAAAAAAGATGGAGAATCTGATTCCTAGATATGGGAAGGGTCCTTACTTAGCCAGCAAATTAAAAAAAAAAATAGCATCAAGCTTACAGGATAAAATGAGAGATCTTTGAACTTAGACGGGCCATCAGATCATCACATTTAGAACACAAAGAGGAGCTCTAAATGTAATCATTTAGTCCAGCTCTCATTTTACAGATGAGGAAAATGAAGCCCAAGTCACTTAAAGAGGATATCTTAGAATTGTAACTATTACATATGCTTAGGAGCAAAGATTTTAGCATTGGGAAGACCCTTAGAACTCAGATATTTCATGGTCAAACCATTCTGGAGAATAATTTGAAACTATACCCAAAGAACTATAAAACTGTGCAATACCCTTTGACCCAGCAATACCAATACTAGAGCTGCATACCAAAGAGATGAAAGAATAGGGAAAAGCCTAAGTGTATAAAACGATTTATAACAGTTGTTTTTCGTTTTTGTTTTTGTTTTTATGGTGGCAAAGAATTGGAAATTGAGGGAATGTCCATCAACTGGGAAATGGCCAGACATGCGAGGGTATATGATTATGATGAAATACCATTAAATAATAAGAAATGACATGGAGGATGCTTTCAAAAAAATCTGAGAAGACTGAAATGAACTGATAAAGAGTGAAATGAGCAGACATAGAACAACATAGCACACAGTAACAGTAATATATTGGGGTTTTTTCAGTCATTTCTAACTCTCCGTGACCCCATTTGGGATTTTCTTGACAGATATTGAAATTGTTTGCCATTTCCTTCTCCAGCTCATTTTACAAATGAGGAAACTGAGGTGAACAGAATTAAGGGATTTGCCTTTGGTCACACAGCTAGTAAGTATCTGAGGCCAGAGTTGTACTCAGGAAGATGAGGCTTCCTGACTTCAGGGTCTCACACTCTATCCACTTATTGTTGTGAAACAACAATAAGAACAGTAATATTATAAGGATGATCAGTTATGAAAGACAACTATTCTAATACAATGATCCAAGACAATTCCAAAGGACTCATGATAGAAAATTCTATCCACCTCCAGACAGAGAACAGATCAATTCCGAGCACAAATTGAAGCATTTTTTTTTTACTTTATTTTTCTTGTTTGTGTGAGTTTCTTTTGCAACATGACTAATACAGAAATATGTTTTGCATGACTTGATATGTAAAATCAGTATATTGGCTGCCTTCTAAATGGGTGAAGAACCAGAGAGAAGAGAAAACTTGAAACTCAGAATTGTAAAAATAAATGGTAAAGGGGGCAGCTGGGTAGCTCAGTGGAGTGAGAGTCAGGCCTAGAGACAGGAGGTCCTAGGTTCAAATCCTTCCTCAGACACTTCCCAGCTGTGTGACCCTGGGCAAGTCACTTGACCCCCATTGCCCACCCTTACCACTCTTCCACCTATGAGACAATACACCAAGATTAAGGGTTTAAAAAAAAATAAATAAAAGATATAAATAAAATTTTATTTTTTAAAGAAATGAGGAAAAAAGGAAAAGAAAAATGAGAAGTGAATTAACCTAGGGTCATAAATTAAGATTTGGAAGGGAACTCAGGGGCCATATTGTTCAAATACCTCATTTTATAGATGAGGAAATTGGAGTGGGGAGGTTAAGTGAGTTGCCTGCCCCAGTTCATAGGATTGTTAGAAGTCCAGCTAGAAGCAACCTCTAATCTCCTCTCTCCTCACTCCATTGCCCTCCTGGGGTGTCAAGCTTGCTGCAGACTCCTGAGAGTGAAAAAAAACCAAAACAAAACAAAATTTAAAAAGCAGATTAAAATGTAATTGGAAAATGTTTAACAAAATAAATAAGAATACAATACAGATAATGTTAATTTATATTTTTCTAAGCCAATAAGTGGCTTGCAGGGATCCATTTCACTCTGTCCAACCATCTCTCTTAAGGGTAGGGGAGTTCCAGTTTCATGACCCTGGGCAAGTCACTCAACCCCAATTGCCTAGTCCTTACTGCCGTTTCTGTTTTAGAATTGATACTTATTGATTCTAAGACAGCAACTAAGGGTTTGAGAAGGGGGAAAAAAAAGAGTAGAGAAGTTTTCTACCTCCAGAAATTCACAATTAAGAGCCCAGGAGGTGCTCACTGACTGAGCTCCAGAGGAGCGAAGGTGCTTCCTTCCCCAGACCAGGTCACAAAGTGAGTGCATAACCCTTTGTTATGTATCTCTTGAGTTAACCGGCTACTGCCCCTGAGGACAGCGACATCAACCATCTCCTGTTTTTGTCCTCTTTTCTTGGGAAGGAGCTTTGTGAGACTTCAGAATGTTGGGGAAGTTGATGTCTTGTGGCCCAAACTAGAGTCTGCCAAGCTTAGTAAGCCGAGGTAGTTCTGAAGTGCAAAATGCTTAACCTGACCCAGTAGTGGACCAAACTGTATCAAGACATCTAACAGTGAATCGGGAGCCGGACCTGCAACAAGGCAGGAACGCAAGCAAAAGGGAGTTGGGTAGAATAAATGCTTTGTAGCACCCGCTCTAAATTGGATCCCACTTTCCC
>NC_058131.1:242837424-242885857 GCF_016433145.1 Gracilinanus agilis
CACTGTGCTAAGTATTGAGAATAGAGGAAAAAGAAAAAAAAAACAATCCTGGCTCTCAAGCAACTCAGAGTCTAATGAGAGTGATAACATGCAAACAACTGAATGATGAAGAAAGGGAAGGAAGAAAGGGAAGGAAGGAAGGAAGAAAGGGAAGGAGGGAGGGAAAAAGAGAACTCATCTAGCTTATTTTGCAGGTAAAACTGAGAACCAGAAAAGACAAAGTGATTTGCTTGAAGTTTCACTATTAATTCGAATCCAGGCTTTCCAAAACTAAATCTAATGCTCTTTCTAGGTTTAACCTAATATTTTTACAAATGGGGAAACAAAGACAAAAAATAGAGGTACTTTGACCAAAGGGGTAAGAGAGAGGAGGCTTCCTGCCAACTAAAGGTCCTGAAATCCTCCTGGTTTCCCTGTCCAGGGGTTTCTACAATTCATGTTTCCTATCTTTAGGAAAACAGTCCATAGTACTTTTTCAAAATTATTATTAAAACCTAGCTTATTGATGCCTTTTGAAGGATCAGTAAAAATATTAATAGCATGCTCTACATTTTAGTCATAAATTTTTTTAATTTAATTAGAATTTAATTTAAGAAACCTTATTCATTTAATGTTATTCTAAATCCAAGCATTTCTAACTTAATGAGAGAACTGTCCAATCTGACATTGTCCCTTATGCCTAAAATGTCTCTCTACCCAAAGACAATTGAAAGTGGCAAATCTTGAACAAGAAAAGGTCATAAATATGTTAAAATATAATTTGAGGTTAATATTACAGAACAATAGTCACTTAATCTCCAGCTAGAACTATGGAGTCTTCCTTGACCACAACCTTTAAGGACTGACTGATCAATACCTTTATCTTTTCTGAGCTTCCTTTAGGTAGGACATCTTGCCAGCTTCAATGGGGTTGGGGAAGACAAGGATCTTAATTGCCCAATTGCCCAAGAACATTTTGTTCTGAGTCTAGTTTCCACCCTTAACCCCATTCCTGAGGAGATCCTTTTGTTCTTGACCTCTCCCCTACTTTTCTAAAGGGAAAAGTCTGGAAAGGGTTTTAGGCTGGGAAGAAATATTATTTCTTAATATTTTCAATTGAACTGAAAAGGAGGTTTTAATATGCATCCACATTGTCCTTACATAAGAGTAATTTCTGGGATGGGGAGCAGAGCTCCCAAACCCTTCCTGCCTTCAGGTTGACAATGAAAAACATCTGACTTAGGGCCCACGTCTGACAATGTATACAACATCCTGCTCATGTAATCTCCTGCCTCCTCTCTGCAAGGAGGGTGGTATGTGTGATTATCGGTCCCCTGAGACTTGCATTGGTTTTTTGGGTTATGCTGAATTTTACTTCCTTTGAGTATTCTTTCCATCTACATTACTGTGACCATGATGATTTTTTAAATAAGCACCAATAATAACAAATTACTTTTTTTCCCTGTGTGAACCTTGCAGGGGATACTAACCAATACCGCAGTCTCAATTTCTTGGAAACTCGATAGAGAGGGAAATACATCTCTCATATATGCCCCCTTCTCTCCTCCAGCACTTCCGCCATCCTGGCACAGGTCCTAATCAACCCTTGCCTAAACTATGGCAATAATCTGGTGGGTCTCCTTGTATCTCAAGACTGTCCCCACTATAATCTGTCCTCCACTCAGCTATCAACATGATCTCCCTAAAATGTACAGATCTGGCAATATAACCCTCCTAGTCAATAAATTCAAGTAACTCCCTTTCCCCTCTAGGATCAAATATAAAATTCTCTGTTTGGATTTTAAAGCTCTTTATAGCCTGACCTCTTCCCACCTTTCCAGTTTTTTCCCCATCTTTGTCTCCTACCATACCCCTTTCCTCTGCTATCTGGGGACACCAACCTCCTTTGTATTCATCTCCAGAGACATCTTTTCTCCAACTCTAGGCATTTTCTTTTCTTTTTTCTAACCCCTTACCTTCTGTCTTAGAATCATTTCTAGATATCAGTTCAAAGGCAGAGTGGTAAGGGCTAGGCAATTGAGGTTAAGTGACTTGCCCAGGGTCACATAGCTAGTCTAAGGTCAGATTTGAACCCAGGGACCTCTCATCTCCTTCTATCCACAGAGTCCTACCTATCTGGGCTCAGGACATTTT
Source organism: Gracilinanus agilis (assembly GCF_016433145.1). NCBI lineage: Eukaryota > Metazoa > Chordata > Mammalia > Didelphimorphia > Didelphidae > Gracilinanus > Gracilinanus agilis. Next base: position 242,839,558 of record NC_058131.1, read on the forward strand.
CACTGGCTCTTCCTCTTGCTTCATCTTTACCTCCTATCTTCCCTGGTTTCCTATACATCCCTGCTAAAATCTTATCTTCTACAAGAAGTCTTTCCCAATCCCCTTCAATACTATTGCTTTGCCTTGATTATCTCTATTGATTATTGATTACTGCTATTTTTATTATCTCTAATTTATCCCATCTCTATCTTGTTTATCCATTTACATGTTGTGTCCCCCATTAGACCATGAACTCCTTGAGAAAAGAGATTATCATTTGCCTTTTTTTGTACTCTACTGCTTAGCACATAGCAGATGCTTAATAAATTCTTGTTGGTTGACTAATGGAAAGAGTGTCTTTGGTGTCAGGAAACTGAGTGCAGATCCTGACTGATTCTCACTGTGTGACTTCAGGAAAATCACTTCTCTAGGCCATTTCTCCCATATAAAATGAGGGAATCAGACTAGATGATCAATACGGCACTTCCTATGAATATGGATGAGAATGGAGTCAACCATCTTCACAGCGCCCAAGCCTCACTCCTCAGAGGTAAAGACAGACAGTGTCACTTAGCAACCGATCCCTACCTGGGCCTCATTTCCTTTGCACTGATGTCTCTTATCATCCTCTGGCTGTTCTTGCATCTACTGTGAACTCATGGCTCTCGCTGGACCCCACAGCATATATCCTCTCTCTGACTACCTTGCATCTCTCAGGCAGGCCCTCCCGCCCTCAGCTCCTCAGCTCTCTTCCCTCCTTTTTGTGCCTTGTTATCTCCCCCTTTCAAAATTGTGTGTGCACCTGAGGAAATGGCTTGGTAGATGGTCCAACAGCCAATGGTCCTCTCAGAATGAAGAATGAGGGATTCCTGCTCAGTAACTGGGCTTCTCTCCCACCTTCTGCTCTTCCTTTGAAAACTGCCAAAATATTTTTTAAAAAAGAAAAAACATGTCCCCGTCATATCCCAAATTTCACCTGCCTTTCAGTCATTGTACTCTGAAATCTTCCTGAACCAAAGTCCAAGGAATGAATTCTGTTCCCTAGAAAGCTTTTCAAAAAACTATCAAAGATTAGTCCTTTTTTTCCCTTTGTGTTCCATCAGCCGTGGGCTGGACCTAGAGTCAAGGCTTGGGCTCAAATCCTAACTCTGTCATTTATTGCCTTTGTAGCCTTGTGCAGGGTGATTTATGACTCTGAGCTTGCTGAAGTCACAGATTTAGAATCCAAAGGGACCTTAGTGGCTATCTAGTCTGACCTCTTTTTATAGAGGGGGGAAATTAAGGGCCACAGAGGTTAAATGACATGCCCACAGACACACAGCAACCAGGATTCAAACCTGCATCCACTGATCCTAAGGCCGGCCCTCTCTCAAGGACACCACACTTGCCTCGATTCATCAATGAAATGGTGGTAATCCTTACACTGCCTTACCTCACAGAGCTATTATGAGGAAGTAACTTTATCAGCCTTGAAGGTCTGTAGAAATGAGACCTTTTCACATTATTTTTATTCAGTACTTTATAGTTTAATATTTTAAGTATCTTTGATTTCACCAGTGTGGGAACCACTTTCACCAACGAAGGTTGAAAACATTCTGTGCTTTTGAAGACTGTTTCAAGAATTGTTGTTGTTTAGTCATTTTTGGTTGTTTGACTCTGTTACCCCTTTGCAGCGTTGCTTGGCAGAGAAACTCTAGTGGTTTGCCGTTTCTTTCTCCTGCTCATTATACAGATGAGGAAACTAAAGCAAAAAGAGTGAAGTAACTTGCCATGCGTCACACAGCTAGTGTCTGATACTGGATTTGAACTCAGGTCTTCTAGCAACCAACCTTTCTGAATTTAAGTAGGCTAGTCATTGAATACTAGACTCACATCCAGCTTAATAGGACCTGCCAAAGTTTGAATTTCGTTGGCTTAGCCTTTAAGAAACCAGAGTCACCTCCATACCAGGGGGATGCATTCAAAGTAATCATTCCCTATTCTTCTTCCTTTTCCTCCTTCTTCTTTCCTCTTTCCTCCTCCTTTTTCCTCCTCTTCCTCTTCTTCTCCTTCTCTTCCTCCCCCTCCCTCTTCTTCATCTTCTTGTTCTCCTTTTTCTTCCTCCTCCTCCTCCTCCTCCTTCTTCTTCTCCTTCTTCTCCTTCTCCTCCTCCTCCTCCTTCTTCTTCTTTCCCTTCTATTCCTTCTTCTTTCCCTTCTTCTCCTTCTTTTTCTTCTTCTTCTTTCCCTTCTTCTCCTTCTTTTTCTTCTTCTTTCCCTTCTTCTCCTTCTTCTCCTTCTTCTTTCCCTTCTTCTCCTTCTTCTTCTTCTTCCTCCCTCTCCCTCTTCCTCTTTCTCCTCTCTTATAGTGACAAGGTGACACAGTGGATAAAGTCTTAAAATTAGGAAGACCTAAGATCATCTTCTGTCTTAGACACTACTCCCTATATGACCAGGGGCAAATCAGTTTCCTTATCTCTAAAACAGGGATAACATAATAGGATTTGCCTCCCAGAGTTGCAGTGAAAACCAAATGAGATTACATATGAAAAGCAGGCTAAAGTGTTATAAAAACTTGAGCTAATCCTAATAGATCGCATTTGTACAGTGCCTACTATGTGCCAGATACTATACTAAGCCATTTACAAATATTTATCTCATTTGATTTGCTGGCTGATTTGATAGCTATTATTATTAGCAAAGCAGGGATTGGAAACCTTCTCTTCTGAGCCTGAACCCAAGGCTCCTTATTCTTCCTGTATTACAAATGAGGTATCTGAGTCAAAGATCAGTGATTTGTCCAAATTCAGTGACAACACTGAGATCATCAGTCCTGCTGCCTTTCCTGGATAGCCAAAAGGACCTCATTTGGGACCACGAGGGCGGGGATGGGGAGAATGACTTTGTTAATACTTTGTCTCTTTCCTGATGGTTGGCAAAGGGACCTGACCAGACAGCAGGGTGAGGCAGAAAACCTGGCACCTCTCAGCACTGCCCTCTGAGGGAGTACAAAGGTGAGTTTGGCCTGAATTTGGAACCTCTGCAAGGATAGTTAGTACAGAGAGCGATGACTTCTATAGGCAGACATATGTCATCTTTTGTGCTGCACCAGATGGAAGAAGTTTGGCTCCATCCCCAAATCTGTGAAGCTGCTGACCCACTTGGAAGCTCTGGAGTTAAAAGAGAATAATATAAACTCAGAGATCCTAAGATTCAGGGCTGAGAGGGGCCTTAGACCACAGTATGCCAGAGCTGGGAAGGGAGCTTAGAACACAGAAGGGCAGAGCTGGAAGAGATCTTAGAACATAGAATGTCGGAGCTTGTGGGGACCTTAAAATAGTATATAAGAGCAAGAAAGGACCTTAGAACAAAGCATGTTATGTAGGGACCATAGAACACAGAATGTGAGAGCTGGAAGAGACCTTGGACAATAGAGCATCAGGGTTTGAAGGGACTTTCAAACAGCATGTTAGAGCTAGAACAGATCTTAGAACATGGCATGTTAGAACTTAAAGGGTCCTTAGCACAGAATATCAAATCTGGAAAGAGCCTTAGACTATAGGATGTCAGGGCTTGTAAGTACCTTAAAGCATCTAGCACATCAGAATTAGAAGAGACATTAGAACATAGAATGTCAAAACTCAAAGGGTCCTTAGAATCAAGGGTCTGCTCATAACTTTTTAACAATTAGCTCTCTGGGGGGGGGGGGAAATATATATATATATATATATATATATATCCACAATGCACTTGAGTAAACACTTTCTCCATCACCTTAAGTCTAGACCAGTGATTCCCAAAGTGGGCGCCACCGCCCCCTGGTGGGTGCTGCAGCAATCCAAGGCGGGCAGTAATGACCACAAGTGAATAACTGTAAGGGAGCAGTGATAGTATGTGACGGGGGCGCTAAGTAATATTTTTTCTGGAAAGGGGGCGGTAGGCCAAAAAAGTTTGGGAACCACTGATCTAAACAATCAACAAAACAATAAATCAAGTCACAATTTCTAGTATCTGTCCATTTAGAAGGTATAAATGCTAACACTGAAAATTTAATCATTCCCTCGGAAATGGTTTCTATACCCCTGCAGCTGCAACATAGCGTGTTAGAGTTCGAAGGGGCCTTAAAACAGAGTATATGTCAAAGCTAGAGGTGATCTTAGAACATAGCATGTCAGAGCTAGAATGGACCTTAGAAATCTGAATGTCAGTGCCAAAAGGGAACTTAGAAAAGAGAATATCAGATATATAAGGGAGCTCTGAAGAGAGAATGCAAAGCTGGAAGATATCCTTGAATAAAATATCAGAGCTGAACAGAACCCAAAAACAGAATATCAAAGCTAAAAGGTACCTTTAGAACCCAGAGTGTCAGAGCTAGAAGCACCCTTAGAACCCAGAGGGTCAGAGCTGGGAGCACCCTTAGAACCCAGAGGGTCAGAGCTGGGAGCACCCTTAGAACCCAGAGGGTCAGAGCTAGGAGCACCCTTAGAACTCAGAGCATCAGAGCTGGAAGCACCCTTAGAACCCAGAGCGTCACAATTGGGAGAGATCTTAGGTCATAAGATATCATAGATAGATAGCATCTTAAAGAGTGGCTAGTTCATCCCATTCAGAAAGTTAATTGGCACAGAAGAGAGAGCACTCAGCCTGGAGTCAAGGAAGATCTGAGTTCAAATTTGGATTCAGATACTTACTAGAGTATGACCTTGGACAAGTCATTTAACCTATCTCAGCCTCAGTTTCCTCATCTGAAAAATGAGGATAATAATAATACCTACTTCCCAGGATTCAAAAGAATTTCTTCACTTGGTATTTGTGAGGATCAAATAAGTTAACATATGAAAAGAGTTTTGTAAGTCTACTGTTAAGTACTACATAAAGGAGAGCTAGTAGTACTAGTAGTAACAATTAATAATAATAATACTGACTTGGAGTCAGAAGACTTTTGAATCCTGGCTCTGCCACTTACTAGGAATAATGAAAAGAACCTGAATTTGGAGTCTCGAGACCTGGGTTTGAATCTTGATTCAATTAGTCAGTCAATGAGCATTTATTAAGTGCTTACTACATATGCACCAGGGACTGTGCTAAGTGCTGGGGTTAAAACATTAAAAAAAAAAAAAGACTAAAACAATCCCTATCCTCAAGGAAAACAAATTCTAGTGAGAGATCTAACATATAAATAATGAGATACATGGGGCAAGGAGGTGGCTCATTGGATAGAGAGCCTGGCTTGGAGATGGAAAGTACTGGGTTCAAATATGACTTCAGACAGTGTGTGTCCCTGGGCAAGTCACCTAATCCCAATTGTCTAGCCTTTACCACTCTTCTGCTTTGGAATGAATACTTTGTGTTGATTCTAAGACAGAAGGTTCTGGTTTACAAATAAATAAATCAATGAGATACATCCAAGACACATACAGAAAAGATCACCTTAAAGAGGGAGGCAGCAGCATTTGGGGATATTAAAGAAGGCCCCCTGCAGAAGGTGATGGTTGAGCTATTCCTGAGTCCCCCAAAGTCCATGGAGGCCAAGCTCACAGCAAGAAAGGAACAGGAGGAGGTATGACCTAGATAGTTGGGGAGTACATCACCCCAATGAGGACTCAAGAGATAATGGTGGGACTAGTTGTGTGACACTGGACAGCTGATATAACCTCTCTGATTCTTAGAGACTCAAAAACAATCCAAAGCTTTCTTCAACCCTGCTATGCCTCATTGTGAGCACGTGATAATAGAGCCAAGAAAGCAGCCAGAAATGTGATTTTTCCTCCTTTTCCTTCCTGACCCTGTGTGCCGCCAGAGGCTCATTCATGGGAAGTTGGCTAATTGGGACAGCACCAGCCCTAGCAACGGACAGAGACACAGAACTATGTACCCATCTCCCAGAGGAGAGGCTCACATCTGCTCAACTCCTCCTCAAATAATTACTAATATTAATGACCTTCTCCCCAGCCAGGGGGCTGAAGGGAAAGGAAGAGGGGGTGGGATTGATGAAAGGAGAGAGAGCTGCTGTGGCATCTAAAAGCCCCACATGATGGAGGAAGCTGACCAAAATCAGGACCTGAAAATAGGAAACCTGCTCTTAGGCACGCTCCACGATTGATTTTCTATTCTCAGGACTGAAAAATGAACTTTTATTTTAAAATCCTTTATGTAATGTGTCTGTGAACTGGGAAAGGTATTTTTATTATTATTATTATTGAACCAGATGTGACTTTTGGTGGCAGAGAAAATTACTGGCTGCCACCGAGTTTTCTTTTTCTCTTTGTCACCGGGAGCAAGAACCTCAGCCTTGAGTTTGGCTAAATAAACGATGATACTTGGGACAGCAGTTAATAACACTTTGCATTTTGTAGGAAAGCTCCTCTCGGAAGGGCCCACAAATGCTTGGCAGCAGCATTTTAGCTCTAGCTGTAAAAGTGGCCTTCGTAAAAGGCACTTAACTAGGGGGTTGGGTGACCCCAAAGAAAGCTGATCTGGGTTCTAGGGACAGTTGTGCTGCTAATTTGCTGTGTGTGACCTTGGACAAGTTACTTCCCCTCCCAGTGATCCTATTTTTCCCCCTCTTGCTTTCCATGTATTAGGGCAGGGCTTACCGGGTCCCTGTTAACCCTCCCCAATCTGGGGAGTAGGATGTTGTGTATTGTGGGCTATTTATGTTTATTTTGTCCTGAAATTAAAGTATGCAGAATAATGAGAATGCCATTTTTACACAGAGGAGAAAAAAAAAAAAAAGGTCAAAGAGGATCAGTATATCATGAGTGATATCTAGACTAGTACATGAATTGGATTGAAGAGAGGCAGTTACACAAAGTCATCAGCCTCAGTCTCTCTTCCAGAGTCATCCAAGTCCAATGGTGAGACAAAAGTCAGGATCCCTGGTGACAGCTCAGAATAGAGTGGATGACCATGGTTGGTGTCTTCAGTGTCTGACCACTCTACACATTCCTGCTTCAGCCACCTTCATGGCCTTTGGAATGAATTATTCTCATCTGCCCATTCCACCAGGGAAAGTCTTCACATGCATGGGGTCGTCCTAACTCACCAATGGGTTTGAGACCTGTCAGTTACCTGCAATCTGTTTTGTTTTGTTTTTAAACCTTTACCTTCTGTCTTGGAGCCAATGTGTATTGGCTCCAAGGCAGAAGAGAGGTAAGGGTTGGGCAATAGGGATTAAGTGACTTGCCCAGGGTCATACAGCTAGGAAGTGTCTGAGGACAGATTTGAGCCCAGGACCTCCCATCTCTAGGCCTGGCTCTCCATCCACTGAGCTACCCAGCTGCCCCACACACACAACCTCTTTTAGCCCATCTGCCAAGAGGGTCTTCCCCTCTCTAGTTCTGGTGCCATCTAGCTGCCTAATTCCAATTCATCCATTCTATGTTTGGCATTCTTAGGTCATCTCCAATCCTGGAATTCTCTGACCCTTTGGGGACAGGACATTGAGTTGAGAACAAGTGCAGTGATTTATATAAACTCATACCCAGGAAAGTGACAGCAGCCACTTTACGTTCCACTGGGGCCGAATCTGCAAGATCTCTGCCATAAACATCGTGGATTTCCAACTATGGCTCTACCATCTGGAGATGGCTGATAGGGCAAAGGGCTGGGGCCCCTCTTTCTCCCTTACTCACATCTACTGGCAGTACCCCTCCCTCAAGTGAACGTGAGCCCTGGATGAAGCTTCAGTAATGCCGGTGATGATTCCCAGTTATCAGTTTTAATGCTAGGAACTTGCCACGCATCCCCACCACGACCCACCACCTCTGCCTACTAATGGTCCTGGAAAGACCACATTTCCAGACTCCCAGCTCTAAAGCAATATTTGAACCTTGTCAGAACCCAGGGATGCTTCTGCTGGTGCTGACTCTCCATCTGCCTCTACTCCCCCAACATGACCCCCAAATACCCAGCCCAACTGGAAATGCCCTCCTTCTTCCTCTTCCACTGATTCGAATCCTCCCTGACTGTCAAGACCTAGCTTAAATCCTGCCTCTTCTGAGAAGCCTTCCCAGATCTCTCCTGAACTCCGAAGTACAATGTATACCACTCATCAGGTGATTTCTCTTCAACTGCCCTTAATAGCACAGTCCTGGTTTGCTATTTAACTCCTATGCCTCCTGTCTAATTTGATTCAATTAAGTGTTTACTATCTTCAAGGCAGTGTACACTACACCTTGAGGATACCAAAAATGAAAAATCACTCTATCTCTGCCCTCAAAAGTCTTACATTCTACAAAAGAATTTTCTTTTAAAAATATATTTATGGGGGGACAGCTAGGTGGCTCAGTAGATTAAGAGCCAGGACTAGAGTTTCAAATCTGACCTCAGACACTTAGCTGCGTGACCCTGGGCAAGTCACTTAACTTTCATTGCCTAGCCCTTACTGCTCTTTTTTCTTGGAACCGACACACAGTATTCATTCTAAGATGAAGAATAAGGGTTTGAAAAATAAAAGTATGTAAGTTATTTTTTGGGTGACTAAAACCAGAACTAGTTCCTTAAGATTCACTGTGTTTCCTAGATTCGTGTTTATCATTTCTCTGCAAAATAATGATGATATTCCATAACACATAAATGCTCAGAAGAGGATGAAAGAACTGAAAGCTAGCAAGGACCTCGGGGGTCATCTAATTGTCTAACCCAGTGATGGGAAAACTACAGCCTGTGGGCCAGAGGCGGCCCCCTGAAATGTTCTATCCTATTCCTAATCTGACAAATACAATGAGTAGGATACAATACAATGAAACTCCGAAAGAGTTGCCTTAGAAACAGACTGACAGATGAGCAGTTCCTTTCCTTTGGCCCCCTCTTTAAAAAAGTTTGCCCATCACTGGCCTAACCTGACCATTTTACAGATGAGAAAACTGAGGCTCAGAGAGGTTACATGTCTGGTCCAAGATCACAAAGCTTGTACGTAACTGAAGTAGCCTTATTGCCCCTCTGCCTTGGAACTAATAAATAGTTTTGATTCTAACATAGAAGGCAAGGGTTTTTTTTAAAAAAAGAACACTGGGCAAGACTTTGAGTTTACATCCAGCCTAGCTGTGTGACCCTAGGCAAGTCACTTAACCTCTGATTGCCTGAAAAATGGATCCATTAGGTCCACTGGAGAAGGAAACATGAGACCACTCCAGTATTCTTGCCAAGAAAACCCCACAGATAGCGATGGTCCATGGAGTGAGGAAGAGTCAGACACAAAAGAACAACAACAAAATTGGAAATACATCTCCCATCCCTGGCTGGCCTCATAAACACATAATCTCACCTTTTACCTCTTGGATATCGGATCTTTCCATCCACTGATGTCTTCTCTGCCTTTTAGCCTCCTACCTTGTACCTCTCTCCTTCTGACCTGGATCAGAAGTTAGCTCTGTTCATTGGAGCCTGGTTTTGAAGGGATGTAGCTTAAAATGGTGACTAATTGGAGTTGAGGTTTACTCCACCCCCAGAAGGCACCAGTCACCCTATAAAACTAGCATTATTAAATGTTGCTCAAATTACCTTTTATAGGGCTCCAGGCTGTAAAAGGGAATTACAATGCTTTCATTTATGGGAAGGCTAAGGTGCCTGCAGAAATGTCCTCCTTAGTTCTTAAGCAATTAGTTTTACTGGTGGCAGGATTAATAGATTGCAAATGATGTGCCAGCCCAACGTGATCTAAGAGGTGGCTGACCCACTCCTGCCACTCACAGCTCTCACCGAGGTACCGCCTAGCTATAATGATTTTTCTAATGTTTCTAATTTCCTTTTGTAGAGAATGAGAAGGTGGGGATTGGAGCTGTTCCTTCCTGCGAGTCATCAGCTGAAAGGGGCTCAATACCATTGAATGTCTTCCTCCACTTACAAGGGATGCCATGATGGGTGAAAATGTATTTATTAAAGGGAATCCATCCCAATACCAATTAACACTGATGCGAGCACTGCATCTATATTTCATCATCTGGCTGCTCCCCAGGAATGACAAATCATGTATCCCTCACCTAGAATCTTACACTGTTAGAAGAAGGGAAAAGCTTCAGAATATAGGACATGGAATACAGAACGCCAAAGCTAAAGGAATTCTAAAGACATGGAACATAAAATGGCAGTACTGGTAAGGAGCTTAGAGCACTGCACTTTAGAGTTAGGAGGGAACTCAGAATACAGAGTGTGTGTTTTAATAATCTGGAATTTTAGATCTGGAAAGAGCCTTTAAACAGAGGACACATTAGAAGGACATCAAACTTGTTGTTGTTTATTGTTTGGTTGTCTTCAGTCACATCCAACTCTTCGTGACCCCTTTGGGATTTTCTTGGCAAAGAAACTGGAATGAACTGCCATTTCCTTTTCCAGATCCTTTTATAGATGAGAAAACTGAAACAAACAGGGTTAAATGATCTGCCCAGAGTCATATATCTAGTAAAGTGTCTGAGGTGGGATTTGAACTCAGGTTCTCCTGACTCCAGGATTGGTTCTCCATCCACTGTGCCACCTAGCTGCCCCTTAGACCTTAGACTACAGAATGCTCAATCTGGAAGGGAAATTTAGACTATAGAACACAGAATGTTCATGATAGAAAGGGGCCTTAGAGAAATCTAATTCCCCTTTATCATTTTAGGAGAAAAAAAAAGAGGCCCCAAAAGGGTACATGGCCCAAGGCCACAGAGAAAATTGGCAGCAGATTCTGGACTAGAACCCTTTTGTTGCCACTTTGAGCCTGCCATGGTAAGGGGCTACCCAGCTGACGCTCATTTAGGGGATACTGGATGGCAACAGGCTCACTCTCTCACCCTCAGGCATGAAAACATGAATGTACTCACAAGACACCAAATGCTGCAAAATATCACAGACTTTTTTTTTTTTTTGAAATTCAAGTCTTCCCTACGTCTCTCCATTTCTAAATATTCTGTCTGACTCTTGACCATGTTTTGTCTCAATCTTTAGAAAGCTGCAATCCTCTGGTATGTCCACATGCTATTAATCCAAACCACGTTTCTGCCTCATGGTGGGAGGCTCCCAGTTCCAGCCTATGACATGTCCAACCAAGGGACAGGGCCAGGAGAAACATGGCAAGACCCACTGCTCCAGCCCCCTAGTCTGCCTCTTTTACCAGTTCATTCTGCTCGTGGCTTATCTTTTTTCCCTCTTAATCACAGAATAACCCTGTCGCTACTCCACCCAATCAATTCCAGTGGCTTCCTCATGCCTCTAGAATAAAACATGAACCCCACTGGCCCCAACCAATCTTGCCAGCTTTATTGGACATTATTCCCCCTTCTACACATCCAGTCCTGCCACACTGTCCTCTCAGTTCCTCATATGCACTTCTGCCTTTGCAAGGGCCTTCTCCCTTTCTGTAATGCCCGACCTCCTTACCTCAGCCTCCCAGAGTTCCTCTCTTGCTCTAAGACCCAGCTCAAGCGTCATCTTCTGAATGAAGGCTTCCTTGATGCTCCCTTTCAAACCACCATATACTTAAGGTAAAACTAGTGCCTTCACTCTTAAACTTCCTTGTTTAATTTGTTCTTCAGTCATTGTCTGACTCTTCATGACCCCATTTGAGGTTTTCTTGGCAAAGATACTGGACTGCTTTGCCATTTCTTTCTCCAGCTTATTTTACAGATGAGGAAACTGAGGCCAACAGAATTACCCAGCTAGAAAGTGTCTGAGGCCAGATTTGAACTCAGGAAGATGAGTCTTCCTGATTCAAGGCCCAGGACTCTATCCTTCTGTACCAACTAGCTGCCCCTTATGCTAAACTACCTTCTGTTTATTTGTATTTATTCATTTTCAATTTCTGCTATACATACTTACATATGTACTTGTCTTCCCCATCAGAATGTAAGTTCTTTGCAGAGAAAGATTATTTCCATCCTTGTCCTGGTATCCCCAGGGCCTAGCACAGTGCCTGCTACACAGCTCGAAAAATATTTGTTTGATTTGCTTCTTCTTTGCAGAAAATGAAACTGAGAAATACAGAAAGCTACCATTTTTCCAAAATCTAAAACAAGCCAGAAGCTAAAAGCAACGTCTAAATTCTTTATTGTATAGGCTTAGAGGATGTGTATACTCCACTGATGTTCAGGATAATAATTCCAAGACCTCGTAATATAATGCAAGGGCCCTTTGGGTCCACAGAGAAAGAGTTCACTTCATTTGGTAGCGATTTCATGGAGAATAGTTTAATAGGTTGAAAATTGTCATTCTACATATGGCATGAAGAGAAACGTTCAACTGCCTCTCTAATTTTGTTGTTGTTTAGTCAATTTAGTCATGTCTGATTCTTCATGACCTCATTTGTGGTTTTCTTGGCAGAGATACAGGAGTGGTCTGCCATTTTTGTCTCCCACTCATTTTACAGATGAGGAAACTGAGGTAAACAGAATTAAGTGACTTGCCCAAGGTCACTCAGTTAATAAGCATCTAAGGCTAAATTTGAATTCAAGAAGAGGCCCAGCACTCTACCCACTGTGCCACCTTCCTATACTAGGTGCTATTATTATTATTATTATTATTATTATTATTATTATCCTCATTTTACAGACGAGGAAACTCAAGTAAAAAGGTTGAAGTGACTTGCCCAGGGTCACTGGGCTAGTAAGCACCTGAGGTTGGATTTGAACTCATGTATTCCTGCCTCAAGGGTCAGCATGCTAATATAATGTGCCATCTAGCTGCCCCCTCTCTCCAATTAGAATACATAGTGAGGCACAAGAGAACTATCCTGAGGGTCAAAAGACTCTGGCATGAGTCCTAACTCTGCCATTCACTACTGTGTGTCCCTGGACAAATCACTGCTTTCAAAGTCCAGTTTCATCTTCTTTAAAATGGAAGAGTTGGGAGGAGGGGAGGCTGGTAGGGGGGTCAGATTAAATGATCTCTTCGAGCTAAGTGACACAGTGGATAGAGTTTGGGGGCCTGGAGTCAGAGAGGCCTAAGTTCAAATGTGACTTCAGACACAGTGTGACTGGCCGCCTCAGTTTCTCCATCTGCAAAATGGGAAGAATAATGGCATCTACCTCTCAGGGTCATTGTCAGGATTTAATGAAGTTTCAGGAAAATGAAATTTAATGAATTTTTTTCCATTAACATATGGAAAGGTCTTTGCAAACCAGAAGTGAGATAAAATGTGGCTCTATGTAGGGGTCCGGACTGGGCTTGGAAGGAATCTCTGTGGAAGGAAAGAGAGAGGGCATTCCAGATATGTGGGACATTGGCAGAAGATAGAATGCCACGCAAGGGAACAATTAACTGGCAAGTGTGATTAGGAGGAAGAATTCAGGGAGCAGACTAATGGGAAAAGACTGTAAAGGTAGGTGGTGGGGGAGGAATTTAAAAGCCACCGATAGGCGATTAAAATAAAATTAAGGGACCGATGTGGTCATTCTGTGTTCTAGGAATGTCAACTAGTATTTTCATGTAGAGGATAAGACAGCTAGGTGGCATGGTAAAGAGAGTAGGAAATGCAGCTATAAAGCCAAATGAACACATGGAGGCCAGGAGAGAACTAGAAAAGTAGATAGGATGAGTCAAAGATCCAGCTATTTGGAAAAAGGTAGAAACAGTAAACAGGGATTGTTGATTCTGGTGTTAGGAGGATTTGTACTTGCACTGAGATGAAGGATGACAGATTCAAATATGAATATTATTAAACCTGGATGTGCTATTTATCTTGTCTGCTAAGAAACAAAAGCTTTCTAAAAAAGAAGGGTCCCTGCCATTTTTTTTACATATTTCTGCACTATGTATCAAAGGTTGGAGGCTCTTAATAAATAACCCTTCGAGTTTCTAATTTCATTTTAATGTCAGCCACGTCTAGATTTACAGGACAGCTGTGTTCTGGAAGAGTAGTATTGGAAACAGCTCTCTTTAATCTGAACTCTATTTTCCCATTGTTCATTGCATTATGTAATGTATATTATTATATGTATTTTCCATTGATTGCCATTATAGTACTATGAGATATTATAAAGACAATCAATAGGGAAAATGGGCAGCAATGACAGTGAAAAGAATTCTGGGTTGGGGTCAGATGGCCAAGCTCTAAATCTAGACTGCCTCTTGCTGTCTGTGTAGCCTCAGGCAAGTCATTTAACTTCCCTGAGACTCATTTTCATCCTCATAAAACAAGGGGGTTGCACTGGATGGCCTCAATGGTCTGTTTCAACTCTAAATCAATGGTCCTAGGCTTCCTCTAACTTCTGATGATTTCTAAAAGTGGTTTTTTATTTGTGATATTTTATTGGCAAAGACTCACTCAGGATTTAGACCTAGCAGGGACTTACTTCATTCATGAGCACTTATTGAGTGCCTACTCTGTTCCAGGCAAAAAAAAAGGCAAAGGTCAGTTTGTGTTCTCAAGGAGCTCACAGACTTACCTTGTCCAGTGGATATTAACTTGAGAGGCTGATTAAGATTTAGCCATATTCTCTGGCTTGTTTTTATTATAAACATGATGTATGAAATTAAATCCCTTTGAGATAAAAAACTAGGCATTATGTAAAAATGGTGACATTGACATTAAATGACTAATAAAATGATTGAGTCAAAAAAGGGGGGGAACAATATGAAAATAAAAAAATACAAACAGGATGGAGATAGGATAAATCAATCAATCCGTAGAGGAGATTTAGGTCTAGAGTTGGGAAGTCCTGGGTTCAAATTTGATCTCAAACACTTCCTAACTGTGTGACCCTGGGCAAGGCACTTAACCCCCATTGTCTAGCCATTACCGATCTTCTGTCTTGAAACTAATACACAGTATTGATTCTAAGACAGAAGGTAAGGGTTAAAAAAATCCATAGTGGGAGGACACTAGCATTGGAGAAGATGGGATTTTAGTTGACTTGAGGATCCTTTTTTTCCAAATGAAACTGCAGAACTCCCATATCCAGTGATCTCTCCACTACTAGCTATTTTCTTATACTTTCCCTTTGAGTTCCTCCCACTATTTCCTCCTTTAACCCAGTCTAGAATGGTGGCCCTCCTCCTTTCCAAAGCAGACACTCTACATGCCCTCCTGATCCTATTTCATCCCATCTTCTTCAACAGATTGCCTCCACAATCATCGCCACCTTTTCTCTCTAACCTCATCTTAGCCTTTATCCTCTCTCTTATCCTTGTCATCTAACATTCTTTCTCTTAATCTCTCAGCTCTCAGATCTACTGGCTCCTTCTCCCCTGCCTATAAATATGCCATGTCTCTACCATCCTTATTAAGAAAAACCCTTGCAAACATCCTGGCTATCTATTTATCCTCTTCTCAGCTAACCTTGAGAAAGCTGTCAACAACAGGTAACTTCACTTTCTCTCTTTCCTACTCAGTTCTAAACCCTCTATAATCTGGCCCACTTCTGACCTCGCCATTCAACTGAAACTCCTCTCTACGAGGTCACCCACGTTCTCTTCATTACCTGATCTAATGGTCTTTTCTCAAGACTCATCCTTCTTTATCTCTCTGGAGTCTTTTCCACTGTTGATCACTATCTCTTCCTGGATGCTCTCACCTCTTTAGGTTTTGGTGACACTGTTTTCTCCTGGTTCTCCTGCTCCTTACCTGACAGTGCCTCCACAAACTCTAAAACTACCTCGAGACATTGCATGTTCCAAGTGGGCATTTTCACCAGCTGTTCCCCATGCCTAGAATTCTCTCCCTCCTCATCTCAGTCTCCTGGCTTCCTTCAAGTCTCCACTAAAATCCCATCATCTACAGAAAGCCCTTCCCCAACCCCTTAATTCTAGCGCCTTCCCTCTGTCAACTAGTTCCCATGTGTCCTGTATATATGGCTTGCTTATACATAATTGTTTGCATGTCATCTTCTTCATTTGACTGTGAGCTCCTTGAGAGCTGGGGCTCTGACATTTCTTTGTATCACTAGCACTTAGCACAGTGCCTGGCATATAGTAGGTGCTTAATAAATATTTATTGACTGATCACTTGCTTAACTGCATGGTAAAGGAAGTTCCTTTGCTGGGAAGCCCATAGGTCAGGACACATAAAAATTTGCCTCCACAGTTGTTAGGAGGAATATTCCAATGTTTTGATATGAATTCTTCCCCCAAAGGTACAGATTGCCACTCATCCACGGGGATTTTTTTATTTTTTAAAATATTTTTCCATGTTTACATAATTCATTTTCTTTCCCTCCCCCTTCCCAGAGCAGACAAGCAATTCCACTGGGTTGTACAAATGTTATCACTTGATACCTATTTCTATATTATTCATTTTTGCTTCAGAGTAATCATTTAAAACCAAAATCCTAAATCATATATCCATATAAACAAATGATAAGTCATATGTTTTTCTTCGTCCTTTCTGCTCCCACAGTTCTTTCTCTCGATGGGGTGAGCATTCTTTCTTGTAAGTCCCTCAGGATTGTCCTGGATCATTGTATTGCTATTAGTAGTAAAGTCCATTACATGCACCCATCCATGTTTTTACATCCTCTGACTTGTTCACTTATATCTCCTCATAATCCTCCACTGGGCAGTTCACCCAACATGCTGGGTGACCTCCTCTGACACTGTGTGAATGACCCCGGTGGATCATGGAAGCTGTTCATCTATAGCTCTTGCCATACTTGTGGTTTATTTGCAAACCTTAAAAGTGGTCTAGTAGGGGGCAGCTGGGTAGCTCAGTGGATTGAGAGCCAGGCCTAGAGACAGGAGGTCCTAGGTTCAAATCCGGCCTCAGACACTTCCCAGCTGTGTGACCCTGGGCAAGTCACTTGACCCCCATTGCCCACCCTTACCACTCTTCCACCTAGGAGTCAATGCACAGAAGTTAAGGGTTTAAAAAAAAAATTTTAAGTGCTCTAGGAGGGGCTTTGAGGTGGCTCAGTAAAATAGAGCATCAGGCCTAGAGTAGGGACAACCTGGGTTCAAATATAATCTCAGACACATCCTAGCTGTGTGACTCTGGGCAAGTCACTTAACCCTATTTACTTAGCCCTTACCCTTCTGGCTTATAGTTCTTACTAAGACAGAAAGCAAGGGGTCGGTTTTCTTTAATACTATAGGAATATACAAATCCTCTATTTCACAAACACTCTTCCCTTCCTAAGAAATTAATCCAAGAGCCAAACGAGCGGGTTTCTCTGTCTCCCCACTGTCATTCTGCTAGGAGACGAACGATCCCAAGCCCAGACAGCAGGCCCAGGTTTGAGGGAAGGGAGGACAGCTGGATAATTTCCACTTTAGAAAACCACAGGGTCTTTTATTCTGCTAGTCACAAAGCAGCCTCTTCCCCTCCACGGATTTTCTCCTTTCTCTCCGGCTTCAGAGCCAACACTAACAACAGCTTACGTTTCCAGCTCTCTTTCTGATATACAAAGAGCTCCCTTTCCAGTGCCCCCGTGAGGGAAGTGCGCTGGGTATCATTATCTCCTTTCACAGAAGAAGCTCAAGATGGGGCAGGGAGTTGCCCACAGTTACCTAGGCAGCAGTTGGCAGCACCGAGGCTTGGGCTCGCAGGTTCAGACTCCTTGGGCATTGTTGGGCAGCCTCCCCCAAATCACAGAGAGCTACTTGGGGCTTTTTCTTTTCCCTTTTGTTCTCCCATTGAGCCAAAACAGCTGAATACAGCTGTGTCTTATTGGGAAATTTATCTCAGCCCTTGAGGCTGATATTAAACCCATCCCTCTCATGACCAGGAGAGAAATCAGTCACTCCTAGATAAAAATTGCCAGCTCGTGGACTGGCACAGACCCCGGCAGCCCATGGCCAGGGGTAAATCAGTAAAGGCCCAGGGAGTAGGAGCCATCGTGGGCTGTGGCCTCTCTGGGGGTAGCCCAGACTCACCCAGAATGGTCCTAAGTGGCAGCTCCTGGCCTGATGAGCCTTTGGGAAAAGCCACTGTACACAGTCATCCTAATTAAAAGATACACTGTAGAAGATGTTCGTTAGAATTCACATCAGGCTCCGTGGTGATTTCAGAAGGAGAGAGAGAAAGATGACAGAAAGTGGGGAGCCTGAGGAGCACGGAGGGGATGGAGGGAGGAGGAAGTTAGCTCATACAACCCAGAAGAGGTCTATGTCCAAAGCCCAGGCTGCAATTCCCCCTACTTCCCTGCCCTAGCAACAGGCAGGGCACATTCATTAAGTGCCTAGTATGGGAAAGGCTGGGGAAACAAAGGAAAAAAATGAAAATACCCCTTAGCTTCAAAGAGCTTTCATTCTCCTAGGAGGAAACAGCCCATGGAACAGAGAACTAGATACAGATACATACACAGACTCTTCAACATTGAAACTCCAAACTTTCATGTCAAAATCAGATGGGGCGGGGAGCAGGGGCAGGGGGGCAGCTAGGTGGCATAGTAGGTAGGACATCATGCCTGGATTCAGGAGGATCTGGGTTCAAACCTGGCCTCAGACACTTCCTAACTGTGTATCCCTGGGCAAGTCACTTAACCTGATTTGCCTAGCCCTTGTCCTTCTGTCTCACAGTTATTAAGGTTTTTAAAAAAATTAGATTGGCTAAAATGCTAAAAGGTAAAATGACAAGTATTATTGGGGAAGTAGAAAAATGTGAATTAGTATATACATTGTTGGTGGAACTGTGAACTGATCCAACCATTTTGGAGAACAATCTGGAATTTTAAGAGTTATAAAATAACTACATAGTTATAAATAAATAAAATAAAATAGTTATAAAAAACTGCATATACTCTTTGTCCCAGCAATACCACTATTAGATTTGTTTCCTAAGGTAATCAAGAGAAAAGGAAAAGAACCTCTGTGTTCTAAAATATTTATAGCAGTTCTCTTTGTGGTGGCAAAGACTGGAAACTGACCATCAGCTAAATAATAATAATATAATAAATAAAATAATAAATAATAATGGCTAAATAAATTGTGGCATAGAATTGTGATGGAAGACTACTGCGCCATAAGAAATGATGAACAAGTTAATTTAAAACAAACCCCCAAAAAATGGAAAGACCTACATGAAATTATGAAGAGTGAAATGAGCAGAACCAAGTGAACATTATATATGGCAACAGAAATATTATTTGAAGAATGACTTGTGTATGTCCACCTCCAGAGAAAGAACTGATAAATAGAAACCTGCAAGATATAGTTTTATTATGTACATATATTTGTTTGTCAAATGATGCCTCATCTAGTGCAGGGAGGGGAGAAAAGGAGGGAGGGAGTATCTGGGAACAAATTATTTTTTTTTTAACTCCTGGCTCTGCCTGCATCTCTGACCTCCCTGATCACTAAGATGCTTGGCTCAGTTCAGATATCTGCTGGGTCCTGAGCCTTATTCCTTGTGCTCTTCTTTCTCCCATTTTAGAGGATTTAGGATGAGATCTTCAAGATCATTTGGTCCAATCCTTTCATTTTATAGAAGGAAAAGTGACTTGTCTCAGGTCACACAAGTATACATGACAGAATCCATCCAACTATATTATCATGCCTTTGCCTTCACTACCGTTTATGGGGGCCCCAGCTTCACCACCCCACCTATAGAGACCACAGAGTGCTATCTAGTGGCATTGGGGAAGAGCACTGGATTTGGGAGCTCAGGGACTTGGGCTCTAATCTCAACTCTGACATTTTCTAGATAAACACCCTTGGGCAAGCCAATTCTCTTCTCTGAGCCTCAGTTTCCTCACCTGTTAAACTGGGATAACAACACTTGCACCCCCTCCCGGGGCCATGATGAAAGGACTCCATAAAGTTTGAAGTACAATCAAAATATGAAACATCCTTATTATAGAATGTGTCCATGCTGCAAAAAAAAAAAATAATGAATCCATAAATAATATTCAAGGCCAAAAGAAAGTCATTTATGAAACACCTACTAGCTGCGTTCAGTTATCTCTGGCAGGGGTCCAGCGCTTTTGTGCTAGTTGCCCCAACCCACCCACTAAGACAACCCACTTCCCCTGACAGAACCTGGAGCTTCTGGCTTCTTCTCCTGCCCATCCTGTCTCTCTCCTCCCTCTGGAGCTCTTGCCATCTTCTAGGATAATAGCTGCCGCCGCCGCCTGCCTGTTCTGGTGTTGCTGGGTTAATGTGCAACCTGGATAACCCGGCACTTGCTAACTTATCCCCCATCTAACCTGTAATCGGGCTCACCTGTCAGCCGGCTAATCTGTCACCCAGCAAATGTGACACTCAGCTAATGTGATGCCCGGCCAATATGTCACTTAGCTAGCAAGTTCTCCCACCGATGTGTTATTCGGCTAATGTGCTAACCTAGCTAACGTGGCACTCGCTTAGCTAACACGTTCCATCCAGTAAATATTTTGTCTGTTAATATGTTACCGGTCACCGAGTGTGTCCCCCAAGTAACGTATCACCCGTCAGAGCCATAATCTAAAATGTTTGCAGCCAGGACCCGTGGCCAGGGCAAGAGGCGTGCTATGCTGTATCCCCCTTTGGGGAAGGAAACAGACTCCAGGTCACTGCAGGAAATGGGGTCCAGGGGGAACAGGGGACACCCCAGCCTGCAGTCTACTAGGTTCTTATTGGAACTAATCCTGTTTGCTCACCAGTTAATGGCTCTGCGGCTGGAGGACTCTGGGGGCTGCCAGGGCTACGTTCTGGGGGCTAAGCTCTAGTTGTCCCACCCCAGTTACAGCTCTTCCCTTTCTCAAGGAACAAAATGACTTTTCCCTCCACAAAGGATGTTGGATTCAATGATTGACCAGGCTCCTGGCTCCTGGCTCTCCAGCTGGGGTCACTTAACCCTTACCACTCAGCTTCCCTGTACCTTTAACCCAGGAACCCATGGGGCCTCCTAGTGGGAAATATTTAAAGTTCCTTAAACCCCTAACTCAGGAAAATTCAGCAGGAAATCAGTCTGACTGTAAGCCCTGCTAGGAACTGGAACCTGCTTCTTATAGCTGAGATTCTGTCAATATTTCTTTTCATTGTAGCTGCGATTTTATTTTTTTTAGAGAACCCCCAGGACGGTGACTGGATCTACCAATTCAGAAAGGTGACTGCTATCTTGGAGAGTCACCTGGGGCGATTACAGAGAGGCTCTTTGTCCAAAGTCCTACACCCAGCGTGTATCAGAACTTGGACACAATCCTCTGGTTTTAACACCAAGTATAAAAATGATAACATCACATTTACTCATTCTATAATGTTTTAAAAGATATCAAGAACCCCTTTTCCAGGTAGAGACCACATGTTGTATTATTGTACCCATCTTAAAGATGAAGAAAATGGGGCTTGGAGGAGAATAATTCGCCCAAGGTTGCACACAACTAGTAAACATTCTGAACACAGGGCTTCTTGAAGTCCAAGTGAATCAATTTTTCCTCCCCAGTCAGCTACAGGAACAATAACCTCAGGCTGCTCATCAAACCAGTTCCACAGATTGTGAGAAAAGCCAGGGGCCAGTCGCAGGCTAAGCTGACACCATCAGAGCCAGGAACATACAGGGTTCTCATTTAGGTCCAAACACTCACAGAACCCATTGACATGACAAGGAAAGCAGAGAGGCCTCTATAACCACCATCTGGAAAAGGGGCCCTGCTCATCTGAGTCTTCTCTCGTCTTCTTAAGCCTTACTTTTTGCCTTAGAATCAATACTACGTATTGCTTCCAAGGCAGAAGAGTGGTAAGCGCTAGGCAAGGGGGGTTAAGTGACTTGCCCAGGGTCACACAGCTAGGAAGTGTCTGAAGCTGAATTTGAACTTGGATCTTCCCATTCCCAGCCCATTGCTCTCTCCACTTTGCAGCCAGCTGCCTCTAACAATCCTACATACTGGTGATGATGCGTTGTGAAGCCTAGCAAGTCCCACAGCTGCAATAATTTTTCTCTTGATTAAAATGTGCATAGGGAAGAAGTATCTCGACCACCTCCCACAAAGGCACTAATGGGAGCTGGGTCATTTAACTGGAAATGGTGATCACCTGCTAATGGCAGCCTTTATTTCATGTGCTGCTGAGGATAGGGCTTCTGTTTAGACAATAGAAGCAGGGTGACAGGCTTCTAATTAACTGATTTACAGCCCCTTGGGGAAAAGAGGTTATTAATATTCATCTATGTCTGTTCTCTCAAGCAGATGCCCACCTCAGACATGACCAAATTACATAATAATTTTACAGGGTCTTTTTTGTCTCCTCTAAAATCCCAAACCTTCCCTGGCCCAAGGTTTTTAAAAAAACCACTTCAGAAGGTTTAGAGGTGAAAGCGACCTTTGAGGAACCAGGACATGGTGCAAATGGCAATGAATTTGGAACTGAAGTGTCTGTATTTGAGTCCTTGGTTCTCTCGCTTGCCTTACTTACTTTGGCTGTATCACAGTTGTTTTCTTTTGGGAAATAGGTTTGGACTAGATGACTAGATTATAATTTCTTAGATGTAGAACTAGATGTGACTTTACACATCATCCTAGTCCAACCTCCTCATTTTACAGATGAGAAAACTAAGGCCTGGAGAAGGGATTGGCCCAAAAAGACACCCAACTGAGAAGTAGAATTGAGATTTGAACCCATGGCCCCCATCTCCAAGTCCAAGAATCATTCTTTTATATAATAATGCCCCACAGAAGTGGCATTTGCTGATATGAAAGATAGTCCCTCCTCTCCAGGGTACATTAGCCATGTAACCCCCCCAGAGGCCAGAACAACTGCCCTACAAGCTCAATAGCAAGGGGGTGATTTATCTCAGTGCAGCCCAAAGCCTCTGGGTCTTGTTGCCAACCATATCTGCATAAGAAAGTTAAGAATCAGGAATGAAGGATTGAGGTGAATAGTTGAGGCCTCTGAATGGTTCTATCTTGGGGGTTTTACTCTTGCCCTTTCTCCCTATTTTTCGTTTGTATGGGAGACCAAAGGATCTTGGGAGTTAGAGTTGGAAAAAAGAATAGTTCATATTCATATTTATAGTGTTTTCTTTTTTTTAAACTCTTATTTTCCATCTTAGGATCAACACTGTGTATCAGTTCCCAGGCAGAAGAGCAGTGAAGACTAGACAATGAGAATTAAATGACTTGCCCAGAGTCACATAGCTAGGAAGTGTCTGAGGTCGTATTGGAACCCAGAACTTCCTATTTCTATGCCTAACTCTCAATCCACAGAGCCACCTAGCTGCCCACTGTAGAGTTCTTTAAGGTTGGCAAAGCACTTTATAGATGGTAAGTCATTTGATCTTCACAACAACCCCAGGAGGAAGGATTATCCTGATTTTACAGGGGAAGAAATTGAGGCATGGGGAGATTAAGTGGCATGCTGAGTAAGGGTCACATAGCTAATGAGTATGTAGATTGGATACATGCTCTCTATTTCCTGTCTCCAAACCAGTAGTCGATCTACTGTGTCCCCTGATTGCCTCTAAAAAACCAAACTGCTTTGAAATTCACACAATTCTTGGAGGATTTCTTTTGGGGGGGGACAGAGTATACACATATTATTATGCAAAATATATTTCTATATTTCCCATTTTTGTAGGTTTGTTTTATAAATGGTTCATTTACAAAACCAAAACTCCAAAACATATACCCAAATAACAAGTGAAAAATCATATAACTTCATCTGCATTCCAACTTTTTGAAGGATTTCTTAATCAGACTTCTCCCCATCAGCAAAGAATAATGAGCTTTGAGAGCATAGGACCTCAACATGGGATTCAGTAGGAGTTACAGGTATTTTTAACCCTAAATATAGACAAGTGTCCGAGATAGTGGGATGTGCTTCAACCCCAGAGACAGAGGCTCAAAGACATTAAATTTCCATAGAATACAGAGTTGCTGGTTTCCTCAGTGTTTCAGAACAGCCAAACTCACTCCTACCCCAAAGACTCTTCTTCTGAAAAGAAGTCTCCCACAGCAAAAATTCCCAGAAATGACACATTCTTTTTGTGTTAGAAAAGGAAGATGTCATTGTCCCTCTAAGAGAATTCTTTCTTGCCTCCCTATCACACAGGCTTGAATGAATGGAAACAGAGGGGGGAAAAAAAGGTAATCACAGATTCATCTCCCTCCCCTGTTGGTGCTGGCTATTCCAGATGTCCATTCAACCACATTTCACCCTTGTTGTCAAGAAGGGCACCACCATTCCATCCCAAGAAAACAGTATCCAGGATCCACACTGCAAAAGGAGAGAAAATGGAAGGGTTTTCCTTTTGTACATCTGATTTTCTCTCTATTGGGATAGTTTGAACCAACAGCCTCTTGATCTATATATAGTCTTCATTCCTTTCTCTAAGGGAAAAAAAGGATTTAAAATCCAGCTTCCCAGACACTGGTAATAGACTGTGCCACTTATGCGCTGGCCTTCTCCCAACCCACCTTTTTCCCATCTGAGTTTGGACTCCCCCTTGGCTATGATAGGTGAACTTTCAAACCTAATCTTGCCTAGAAAAAAGATTCCACCTATAATAATAAAGGAGAGCCAATAATTAATGTTATGATAGAAAGGGAGAGAGAGAGAGAGAGTCTATGAGGTGAGACTCTCTTCTAGCTCTCCCCTCCCACCAGATATACACTGGCTAGACTTCAAGGGGATGTCACCTCAAAACTGGGTGACCTGAATGGTCTTGCCACCCCACAGGAGTTGGGGGCAAGGCTTCTCTACAAGATGAGGTATGTGGTACCCCAATCCGATTCTGAATGAGTACCTGGTTCACGCAAGCCTCCCCCAAGGTCAGTCAACTTCACAGCAGGTGGTTTGGCTTCAAGATGGAGGCAGCTAGACCAAGCTGTGGTTCCCCTCCCCGTCATTGTCTCTCAGGTACTCTGGAACGCTATCTGACTAATGAATGGCTTTTATTAATATCAATATAGGGATTGGGGAAAGAGATGAAGGGCAAAGGGATTTTGGGGTGCCCTCTTCTCTATTTCCATGGGGTCTGTCACTCAAGGAGGGAACCTTTGGGGTTCCCACTCCCAAGATTCTTACCTCGCCTCTTCTCCTTCAGATTCTATTTCTATTTTCTATTTCTATCCTTTTCTATAATTGTAAGTTAGTCTGGAAAGGGTCTCTCAACAAGGTTGGGTAATGGGAGAAGAAGCCTAAGAAATCTCTCCCCAAAATGGAGTCCAAAAACTTAGCTAACTCGATGATTGAAGTCTTGCTGGTGGAGAAGCGATGGGATGCCTTTGACCAGGGAATCGGGGTATCAATGTCCAAAGAAAGATGCTCAGGAAGCCCTCAAGACTGGATCCGAACTGAGATGTTCTCCTCCTCCCCTTCTCAGTCCTCTGCTGGAAGTCCTTCTCCTTCTCTTCCTCCTTTGGAACCCTCCCAGAAATCCCTCTGGTCTCAACCATCTCCAACTGTCACCAACTGTCAGACACTCCTTCTCTGGCTCCTCTTTTTCCCTCCCCCTTGCACAAAATCCATCCTTACACACCTCACTTCTGGATACTAGCTCCAAAACCTGCCGCCTTCCCATTCTCCTTTATGCATTGTTTCCACCCATTAATTAGAATATATGCTACTTGAGGACAAGGACTGCCATGCTTGCCTGTATTTGAATCTCCAGTGTATCTTAATCGATTTTCTCTCTGTGTCCCCTCCTTCTTCCTCTCCTTTCTCTACTTCTGCCTCTGTCTGTCTTTCTATCTGTCTGCTCTCTCTCCCTCTCTCTCTCTCTCTCTCTCTCTCTCTCTCTCTCTCTCTCTCTCTCATATACATTGACTCTGGTAGCAGAATCAAACCTTTCAATCCATGCTACCTCTAAGGAGTAGCCAGGACTGTACATAGAAGATGAAGGAATTGGAAGATTCTATAGATTTTCAGGATTTCCATATAACTTTGATCTTGTTGTCCATTTATTTCAGTTGTATCTCTTTGTGACTCCATTTAGGGTTTTCTTGACAAAGATAATGGAATGTTTGCTATTTCCTTCTCCATCTCATTTTACGGAGGAGAAAACCAAGGCAAACAGGATTAAGTGACTTGCCCAGGGTCACACAGCTAGTAAGTATCTGAGGCCAGATTTAAAATCAGGTCCTCCTGACTCCAGGCCCAATATTATATCCAATGAGCCACCAACGACCCACACTTTTCTAGGGGTCTAAGGCAAGCCTATAATTAGAAATTTTTGAATTTTTGCACTTAGGAGAAGCAATATATAAAAACACCTTACAATGAGCAGCACATAGCATGATGCTTTCAGGTAAAATAATTAAAATAATTTGGGGAGGACCCATGACACTGCTTCGTGGAGTCAGGATGGTAGGGAGAAAGAAATGGAGATTCTGCCTTAATGAGAGGTCTCTTTTAGAGAGACTGTCACAAGAAGGCATAAGGGAGGGTGGGTACAGGGTCCCTCACCTGGGATGTAGTCAGTGGTGGCGGGGGGACAGCAATGAGCACCATCTGGGCAGCATTCTCATTTTACTAATTATTCTTGCTAAGTAGGTACTTTTGTACCTTACCTACCAATTACTTCCATTTTCCACGGTGCTTAAGAATTACAGATATTGTCTGCATCCTCTATATATCTTCTCCTAGAAAAATGTTTCAGTTTCCCTATCCTAGTTATGGCTCTGGTCTGGGGTCAAGAAATAAGACTAGCCTCTGCCTTCTAAGTAAGCTATGTTGTATGAAGATGTTCTGGTCAGAACTTGCCATTAATCCACAATCCTTTAAAAGACGCATGTCCAGTCCTGTCCTCCCTACACGTCTCAGAGTATAAAATGGCCAGGACACTGGTGCCAGCTGATGGGCAAGTTCCATTTCATAATCTTCCATCAGTGAATAAGTCAAATGTAAGTTCCTTGTGGGCAGCAACTATTTTTTTCTCTGGCTCTTTGCCATCTAGCACCATATCTTGTACCTAATGGGTGCTTAATAAATGTTTCTTGAGCCCTTGTGATCTTACTGCTAAATATATGCTGAAAGGTGATAATTATCCAGAAGAAAGGTGCCATGAAAAAAAATCTTTCCAGAATCACTTTTTGGGGGGTAGCAAAGAATTGGAAACTAAGTAGATGTTCATCAATTGAGAAATGGTTAAACAAATTTTGGTACATGAATAAAACAGGACAATTTTGAACTGGAAGATTCAATACATATGAGGACTAGAGAGAAGCATCTAAAGACTTACCTAAACTGATGCAGAGTGAAGTAAATGGAGCCAGGAAAAGAACATATACAAAGAGAAGCCAACAGAGGCAGGGAAATAATATATACTACGGTTCTGATGACATAAATAGAAAGAACAACCACCATGCCACAATGAAAAAGAAATGTTGCTGAATCATATTTCTACAGCTTTAAGTTCTTTCCTCATAGTAGCTTTCTAAGATAGAGAGAACAACTATCATTTTCATTTTACATATGAGGTCATTGAGATTCAGACAAAGGAAGCGACTTTCCCAGGGTCATGCTGATAAGAAATGATCAAAGCTTCTTACTATAGGCTTGGTGTTGAGAGTATCTTCAGGAAAAAAGAATTTTTAAATTAAAATTGCCAACATAAATGGAGAAAACCTTTCAAATTCTAATGTGTTAAAGTTAATTATGAAGTTCATTTGGAGCTAATTCCAACACATTTGATCTGCAGCAAGTATGATGCCCACATTGTAGCTGGTCCTATATTTCTATTATTGGGCCATTCAGACCTTTGGATCCAGCATCACTTTTGTTGCAACCTCTCTTCTCATGACATGCTTCATTTGACCCATGGATCACTTTTGCTAACAACTACTCTAGCCAAGAGAAAAGGAAAAAAATTGGCAAGTCACAAACATGCTCTACACCCACATTTAAGTATTTCTGATGTTTAAAATTTTGTTATAGATATCTTTTGTTTTGACATCAATTATATTTCCAAACTATGTCCCTCCTTCCCCCTCTCTCTCTCCCTCTGATTCCCAGATTGCCATCAGTTATAACAAAGAAGAAGAAGAAAAAAAACAGTTCAGTGATGATAACCAACAGATCAATCAAGTCATATCCTATAGGCTAAGTTCCTCACCTACGTTCTTCAGCTTCTCTATCCAAAGAACCAAAGGAATGCATTTTCTTATCTTTGCTTTGGGGCAGATTCAGACATTATAATGTCACAGTTTTTAGTTTCAACTATTCTGTTGCTTTTCCTTTTTACGTTGTTTTAGTCACTGTGAATATTACTGTCCTGGTTCTTCTTGCTCTGCTTTGCATCCTTTCGTCTAGATCTTCCCCTACTTCTTTGGTTTCTTCATATTTACTCTTTCCTATGGTGCTGTAAAATTCCATTATATTCTGTACCATAATTTGTTACACCAGTCAACAGGCATGTACCTTATTTCCGATTCTCTGTAAATACAAAAAGTACTAGCCATGTGACCCTGGGCAAGTCATTTAGCCCTCAGTGGGTCTCAGGTCCCCCCGTCTGTAAAATGAGCTGCAGAAAGAAATGACAAACCACCCCAATATCTTTACCAAGAAAACCCCAATTGGAGTCACAAAGAGTAAAACTGAACAACCACCACACAAATATTTTGGCCTATATGGTAAACTTTTTTTAATCATCAACCTCTTTGGATATATGTTTCCTTGGGGCATTTGCTATGAACCACATTTTTAAAAGAAGTCTAATATCTACATGACATTGGGTAGATAGACTATAAGCTCCTTGAGGTCAAGAACTATTTCATTAATATCATTGTATCCCCAGTGTCTAGCACAGTGAATGTCACACAGTCAGCACTTAATAAATATCTGTGATAAGCACCTTTTTTAAACCCTTACCTTCCATTTTAGAATCAATACTGAGTATTTTTTCCAAAGCAGAAGAGCAGTAAGGGCTAGGCAATGAGGATTAAGTGACTAGCCCAGGGTCACACAGCTAGGAAGTATCTGAGGCTAAATTTGAACCCAAGATCGCCTGTCTCCAGGCCTGGCTCTCAATCCACTGTGTTGTGATTTGTCCAAGATCATGCAACTAAGTACCTGAGGCTGGGTTTTAACTCTCCTGTGATTGCTTGATTAATTATTTAAAAGTTCTGATTATAAAATATTTTTTAAAAAATCTTTACCTTCTGTCTTAGTATCAATTCTAAGACAGAAGAACAAGAAAGGGGGAGGGCTGTAATTGGGGTTAAGTGACTTGCCCAGAGTCACACAGTTAGAAAGTGTCTGATGCCAAATTTGAACCCAGAACCTCCTGACTCCAGGCCTGGTTTCTATCCATTGTGCTACCTCACTGCTCCCAATTATATAATTCTTGGCAACCCAGGAGCAGGTCACACAGTCACAGCAGGTCTCAAAGTATGATATAGCAGGAAAAACATAGACTTCAGTTTGAATCCCAATTTTGCCTCTTACCTCCTCTCTGATGTAGGAGAAATTACTTTACTCTCTTAGGGTATAAGTTTCCACATTTTAAAATGAGAGATTGGGTTGGTTGACCACTAAAGTCCTTCCTGAGGTAGGTAGCATAATAGATAGAGTGCCAGGACTGGAGTCAGGAAGATTTATCAGAGTTCAAAGGTGGTCTCGGGCACTTATTACCTGTTTGACCCTGGCCAAATCACTTAACCCTCTTTGCCTCAGTTTCCTCATCTGTAAAAAGAGCTGGAGAAGTAAATGGCAAACCACTCCAGTATCTCTGCCAAGAAAATCCCAAACGGGGTCATAAAGAATCAGACAGGATTGAAAAACAACTGAACAACAACAAGGTCCCTCCCAGACCTGAAGTTCTTTTTCCAGTATACATCCCATTTAACAGGTTCCAAGTGATGACACTTGAGGATTTGGGTAGTGACTGTGCTGAATATCGATCATATTCTAGTCCTAGATCTTCCAGTGATAGATAATTCAGCCAGGATGACTCAAGAAGGCCATCTACTAAGTCACTTTCCCATTTGAAAAATGAAGGAGTATAATGTCTAGCTCTAACTTTGTATGTGACCAGGTCTTTTCCAAGTTGAACATTCCCTGTTCTTCAGTCTCAACTATCTAACATTCCTTGTTCTATCTTTGAGGATCCCTTCTAGCTCAAGAATTCTGGTTTTTTTGTTTTTTTTTTTAAACCCTTAACTTCTGTGTATTGGCTCTTAGGTGGAAGAGTGGTAAGGGTGGGCAATGGGGGTCAAGTGACTTGCCCAGGGTCACACAGCTGGGAAGTGTCTGAGGCCAAATTTGAACCTAGGACCTCCCGTCTGTAGGCCTGACTCTCAATCCACTGAGCTACCCAGTTGCCCCCTCAAGCATTCTGTTTTATATTCAAAGGTCCTTTCCATCTATGACATTCTATGTTCTTAAGGCTCCCCTCCACTCCAGAATTCTATGTTCTAGAGTTCCTTCTAGCTCTGACATTCTATATTCTGAGGTCCCTCTTAGCTCTGACATTTCATATTCTGTGTTCTTCTCCCTCAAACATTACATGATCTGAAATCTTTGCTTAAATACCTTTGAGTCTAACTAGCAATGTTTTCCGTTCCCTTAGAGACCAGAACAATCCTGGCTCTCTTGAGAAGGTGGTGATTTGTGGGTATATGACTAATTCAAGTTTCCCTGAGTAGCTCTGACTCTCTTTATTCACCTCTGCAGAAAACCTGAGCATATCTTGCTGTCCTCAGCCCATCACTTCCCTCAGACTGACAGGCCAAGGCCTAAAGCTATTCTTGGTTACAAAAACCAGACCCTTGACTGCAAAAAAAAAATGTATACATAGTTATATAGTTACATATAGTTATATATGTATAATTCCCTCCTAAGCTTTTAAGGAAACAAATATTGGCAGTCTAGTCTTTAAACACAAACACACATCTACATCCAATTGACACTTCATAAAGCGTGCCTACCTCATCTTAAACCCTGCTTACCCAACATGCATTGCTATGTCCATCTTCTACAAATGTCCCTTCTCAAGGACCTGGTTCCAGTTCCTTTATTATCTCATGCTCCTGTTCTGGTTTTTGCATAATAGCAGCTCCCAGCAGATACTGGTGACTAATGTGAGCACCCTGCAGATATTGTAAAGTATCTAGCACCTGCCCGAAGACCAGACAAAGGAGGCAAATTCACCTTCCGTGGATGAAAATGGGGCTCATAGGATCTAGGACTTTGGGGTCATCTTAGAGAGGAAGCATGGAATAGTGGATGAAGCACTGATTTGGGAGTCAGGAAGTCCTGGGTTGAAAGCTTACCTCTTATCACTTGTTAATGGTATCATCCTGGACAAATCACTTAACCCCTTTTAGCCTCCTTTCTTATCTGTAAAATGAGGAACTTCTAAGGCTGTGTTGGTGAACCTGTGGTACATGTACCAGAGCATGCCGGATGGGGCTGCTCCCTTCCTCCTCTCCATGCATGCCTGAGGACATTTCTCCCATCACTCACCCCTCTGCCCAGCACCCCATGGGAGCCCTTCCTCCTTCCCCTGTCTGGGGTAAGGCAGGGGGGCTCACCTGCAGCACTTGGTCTCTAAAACATTCACCATCACTGCTCTAAGGTATCTCCAACTTTCAGTCTGTGATGTTATAATCTAACCCAATCCTTAAGAAGGAAGAAACTGAAGCCTACCTAGGCTATGTGGGTCCTAAAAAAGAAACCTACATGTTGTAAAGGAGTTTCCCAAAATGGGAGTTCCACTTACATAATAGTGAACAATATTAAAAATAAGCAATAATAAATAATAAAAATAATAATAGAGGATTGATCCATCCCCTAGTATCACTCCACAAGAAGAAATTCCATATACTAGTAGCACCACTTACTGTGAGGTAGATCATGGCCATCAAAATAAAACTTTGGCTGATTAAAAGTGTGGGAGGTGGGGAGGACAAAGGATACAAAGGTGGCCCATGGGTCCAATAGGTAGAGTATCGGATGAAGAGTGAGGAAGACCTGAGTTCAAATTTTTCATATTCAGGCCCTTACTAGCTATATGGCCTTGGGCAAGTCACTTAACCTCTTTATGCCTCCATTTTCTCATCTGTAAAATGAAGTTGGGCCTGATGGCCTCCAAAGTGGCACAGTGGATAGAGCGCTGGGCCTGGAGTCAGGAAGGCCAGAGTTCACATCTGACCTCAGACACTTACTAATTGTATAGCCTTAAGTAAGTCATTTAAACTCCGCTTGCCTTAGTTTCTCCAACTATAAAAGGGGAGTAATAATAGCACCTACCTCATAGGGTTGTTATGAGACATAATTGATGTGACATTTATAAAGGGTTTATTTAGCACACTGCCCAGCACATATTTTTTTGTTCAATCATTTCAGACTCTTTGCAACCCCATTTGGGTTTTTTTGGGCAAAAATCCTAAAGTGGTTTGCCATTTCCTATGCTAACTAATTTTACAGATGATAAAACTGAGGGAAACAGGTTTAAGTGCCTTATTCAGCTAGTAAGTGTCTGAGGCCAGGTTTGAACCCAAAGAGATGAATCTTCCTGCCCCTGTGCCTGGAGCTCTATCCACTGCACCACCTACCTGCCTTTTAGGGTATCATAGGGGAGATGAAAACATAATCCAAGAGACAATATAGCATGACTATGGGTACAAAGAAAGTAGAAGTTAGAAGGGGAGAGAGAATCACCATGATCATTCTTCTCAATGCATAGATCTGACCACATTAAGGGAGTGCCTTTTGGCTCGCTATTGAATTAGGCAAAATATAAACTCTCCAGGCTAGCACAAGCTGACTCCCCCATCCCTTCACGGTGTTATGTCTCCCCTCTCACATACAGCCCTTCCATACTCTCTCTACCATCCAGACAAGCTGGATTATTAGCTCAGTATTCACTTGTCATCTGCTATTTCCTTGCCTTTAGCAGGGCTGCCTTCCCTCTTGCCCTACAATGCACACCCTCCTCTGCTTATAAACTCCTTGTCTCTTCTCAAGGTCCAGCTTTGGTTCCATTTAGTGATGAGGACTTTTGGAGAACTTTTCAACCTTCTTCCTCTACTCCCAGGGCCCATGAATGTCAGCAGTTGGCCAGAGACATCTCAGAGCACCACAAAACCACTAGGGTAGATGACTTCATCAAATCACTCACAGAGAGTAAATTACTACAGTTCCAAGTCTTCTTTCTCATTTGAACCACAAAAAGCCATTAATAGAGCAGGTTCATTAATATTAGTAATATAAAAATAACAATCACATTTCCCATTTCTATATTGCTTTAAAGTGGTTTTTAAAAATATTTTCATAAAATCATAGATAAAGAACTAGAAGAGCCTTCAAAGCAGGGATGTGCTGGTAAATATTTAACAACCAGATCTCAAGGGGTTTCAGCAGTGGGGGGTGGGGGGAATGGGGAGATGTATGCATGATACACTTTTTAACATTTTTTTATTTTTTCCATGGTTACATGATTCTTGTTGTCTTCCTCCCCTCTTTCCTTCCCCCTCCCAGAGTTGACAAGCAATTTCACTGAATTATACATATATTATTACTCAAATCCTATTTCCATATTATTCTCTGATATACTTTTAAGTTTAGTCTTTATTAACAATTTTAATAACAATCCGTCACTTTCTTAAGTCTAGACAATTCACAAAACAATGAATCAAGGCAGCAGTGAGGTGGCTCAGTGGATTGAGAACCAAGAGATGGGAGATCCTGGGTTCAAATGTGGCCTCAGATATTCTCTAGTGTTGTGCATAAATAGGAGGCAGATCTGGTAATATGAAAGGGCTGCTAAGCCTCACTTGGGCCTGACAGGCGCTATTAGCTGAGTCTGCCAAGCTGGCTCTGGATCCTCAAATGATAGATGGATCTAGGCTAAGTGAGAGATGTGTTTGCCTGGGTGGTTACCCAATGTGCTGGTAATATTCAAATCCTGAGGAATGTTGGATGTCACCTTGATTGACAAGGGAGGCAGTTGGAGAGATTGGAATGTTCCCAAATGCTGTGAGCCAGGGGCAAAAGTCGGTTGGCCTGGGAGTATAGATACCCCTAACAGTCACCTAGAGGGGATCTCAGACTTTGGTCTTTGATTCTTGGACTTTGGTCTTTGGTCCTTTGGACTTTGATCCCATAGATCTTTAGGTCTCTGATTCTTCCTAGCTCTGTAGGTCTCTTGGTCCCTGGGTGGTGAAGGGAGACTGGAAGGTCTGAAGAAGCAGAGGGTTGGTAGGATTTTAATATTTCCTGAAGGCTGTGAGAGCTGGTACATCACCAAACACTGATAGTGAGAAGCTGAGGGAGTAACGTCATCAACACAGCTGCATCAAGAGCAGACATCATTCTCTGGCTTGGCAGTGGCCACACTGAGCCAGAGGGGTTGCGAAGAATAAAGCTCCAGCTTCTACTAAGTCAATAGCCTCCAGTCCTGAGTGATTATAGATTATAGATATTAGATTGACAGGGTCTCCAATCCCCAAACCTTTTCCTGATTATCCTTTCCATAATTGTAGATCATAGATAAAGAATGTTTAATAAATACCTTCCTGAGTGGTCTTTATATCACGACCCTTGGGGAGGGAGCAAACACAGTCAGATAACAAACATGATCCAAGGCTAATCAGAGCCCAATATTAATAATCGATCCAACCCCAGGTTGGACCTAAAAAGGTTACCCATCCACCTAACTTTTTGGGGTCCTTCCCTGGGCAACTGTTATTGAAAGGGGAAATTATAACAACTAGCAAGAGCTATTGGGGTTGGTGTTCCCCCATCACCAGCACCTAGGGAGAATACAAAGATACATCCACCTCACTAGATATCTATATCTCCCTAGGACCTTTCTCTTTCTTTTTAACATAACCCCAGGACTTATGAAGTTCAGCTAAGCCAAGCCTATGCCTCTTCAACAGTGCCCAAGCCAAAGAATTCTAGTGAGAGTTGTATGTGTGTTCAACAACTCCTCTAGCCCCTTGGCTTGGAGTTGGATTCAATGATAAAAAGATGGATTGGGCTGGTGTTGATGTGCTAAACAGATAACATGGATAATTTTCTGACTGTGCTTTGAATAAATCCCTTTCCCTACAGCTGTAGATATTTACTGACAAGGAAAGGAATACCAATATTCTTTGGATTAAATTACAACAGGATTTATTTGCTTATCTAAAGGGTTTGGAACAAGGAAATAAGGATAGAGGTTTGGGGAATGCTAAGCTAATCTAATTGAATTAAAGTAATCTAAATCTGTAGAAGATGAGTTGATAATAGGCTGGAGTTTCTTCTCCCTCTCTCAATCCCAGGCTTGACCTGGCCCTGGTACAAACCAAAGGATAGAGGCTAATGGTGTTCTTCTTAATATCTGTGGTGTTGTTCTCTCTCAGCTCTATTAGTAGCAGGTAGAATAACTTCTTATGGCACTCAGGTATGGATGCTGGATTGCAGGTCTATGGCCTACCTTCCCTTCAACCACCCTCCTCCCAGGATTCTCAAATCTGAGACCAGGTGTGCTGTAGTCCAAGGGTATTTATAGGGGTGGTTCCAACTGTCTTTTAACCCTGGCTCACGCCACCTGGGCACATTCCAAAGTCCTAAACTGATGCTCCTGTCACTTAAGGTTTTCTCTATTTTGTCCCAGTAGTTCCTTATCACACTAGCTGTATGATTCTGACCCTGGGCAAGTCACTTGATCCCCATTGCCTAGCCCTTACTGCTAAATCCTTAAAAAGGATTTTTTTAAAAAATGAGTCAAGCATTTCTGATTTCCAAGGTATAAATACTCACACTGAAAATTTAACAATCAGTTTCTCCAAACTGGTTCAAGCTGGCTCCAGCACATCCCTGCTTCAGAGATTATTTAGTTCAGCTACTGCTCCACAACACAATAACTTACTAAATGGTTTTTGCGTGCTGCCATCTTGATAATGAGCTCTTTCCAACTTAAATAGGCTAGTCAGTCACTGGACCACAAGTATATGATCTCTAGGACTGTACACACACCCACTCCAGTTTGATGGGCTCTTCCAAAACTTGGTTTCTGAAGACATAGCCTTTGAGAGCCCTGGATGAGCTCCTTATCAGGAGGCAAAGACTTTATTGGAGCAAGTCTTATTGTCCTCATTTTACAGATGAGAAAACTGAGGCTCAGAGAAAGGAAATAACTTGTTTTTAGTCAATGGATGAATAAAGTTTAAGTCAATACTTCCGCAGTCCCAGAGCCCAGTCATCCTTTCTCTTGTGACACATTCTATTGCTTCATTTTGCCTTTTAGTCCGAGGGAGAAGCAGGCACTTCTGACTGAGTCATGCTGAGTGATGAGCCATGAGTTTATGAAGCCTTCATAGGGATTAGGGAGCCGGAGCTAAACTCATTTTCTCCACTGCCCCACATAGGCCACAGACAAGGTTCTGAGGACCCTGCTGATAAAAAGCAAATGGTTTTATTCAGTTCACATTAAATTCCAACTCTGGGCCCTGGAGTCCTGAAGAAATAATGTATTAACACTTATCTTATGGAGCTGAATTCTTCAAGGAATAGTAATCCTTCAACAGATGGAGGAGAGAAATTTTAAAACCACTAAATCCAGTTTTGTGTATGTGTATGGGGAGGGGGAGGGGGAGTGGGAGTCTTTTCCTCTTGGGACCCAAGTATTGTCTTGTCAGGTGACTAGTGCAAGAAATGGAATGAAATCATATGGAATGCCTGGGGATTGTGGAGGAAAAGGAGAAAAAATTCCACCAAAGCAGGGGGAACAGGGGACATGGGGAAACAGATTTAGAAGGGAGCTAAAGTAAACCCTCCATTTTTCAGATGGGAAAACTAAGCCCCAAACAGTTAAATGACTTGTCTAAGGTGACACGTCATTTAAATGACAGAGTCAGGATTCAAACCAGGGCCTCTGATTCCAGCTCAGCACTCCTTCCATTATGTTGTTGTTCAGTCATTCAAATGTGTCTGTCTCTTCATGATCCAGTGGACCATTCTCTTTCCATGGTTTTCTTGACAAAGATACTAGAGTGGTTTGCCATTTCCCTCTCTAGAGAGGTTAAGTGACTTGCCCAGGGCCACATAGCTAGTAAGTATCTAAGATCAGATCTGAACCCAGGAAGGGGAGTCTTCCTGACTCCAGGCCCAGCACTCTATCCACTGTGCCCCTTAGCTCCATGTGGTAACCCATGGCCAAAATAACTGGGTTGATAGGGAGAAAAAATGCCCATGACAGATGCACATTTTAGTTTACTCTACATTATTAACATTTTCTCCATCACTTTCTTATTCTGGATAATCAAAGAAACAAGAAATCAAGTCCTGATTTGTGGAGCCTGTAGATTTCTCAGTGAAATTTAACAATTGCGCATCAGAGCCAGTTCAAGCTGGCACCAGCATGTTTGTGTCATATTCTTCATATAAACACTAGCCTATCTGATATTTACAATATCCCTAAGATGTAGGCAAGACAGAATTATTATGCCCTTTTTTATAAATAAAGACACCGAGGCTCAAAGTTCAGTATTTTGCTCAGGGTCATTTATCTATTAGGTCTGAATCAGGATTCACACAGGGGTCCTGCCTCCAAGTCTTCCCCTTACACAACCTATAAAATACACTGCTTATGTCCCTGACTCATCTTTGTCTTTGGACTGTTCATCCTTGAACCTCCTCCAGTTCCTTATACATAGAATCAGATGCAAACAGAACTAGAAAGGACCTTAGAAGTCATTAAGTCCAACCTCTTTATTTTACAGGAGAGGAAACTAAGAAAGTTAAATGAACTTGCCTAGGGTCTGGCAGCTAATAAATGTCTAAAATGATATTTGAACCCATGCCTCCCAGATCCCAAGTCCATTGACCTGTCCATACACTGTGTTGCTGTTCATAATGGGAGCTATTTAAAAACCTAGATGTCCAAAGAAATCTATAGTCCTATGAAAAAAAAAATACTCTAAATCACTCAATTAGAGAAGTGCAAATTAAAACAACTCTGAGGTAGTACCTCATGTTAATTGGAATTTGGGAAATGCCATCTAAAAGTATATATATATATATTTTCTATGGACACGTGGGAATTATCAAACTACATTTCCCGTGGTCCAACGGGTTTCCGGTTCTTTGGGAATGGGAATGCCTGCGTCACCATGCAGAGGACAGTTTAAATGAGAGAATCGAAAGTAGTCTCTGCCTCTTTGGCTAGCAGGCAGGGAAGAGAGGAGAGGTAATAATAATGGAGGAGGCGGCAGTTTTGAATTCTTACTGGCACGTGGTCTAATAATTTATCTCTATCAGCATGGCTTTAATTAAAATACTAATTTATATATTTATATCAGTCTTCATTATTTTTAATCATAACACTCATACCTATTAGATTGGCTAATATGACAGAAAAGGAAAATAATAAATATTGGAGGGAATGTAGAAAAATTGGGACACTAATACACTG
The DNA here is from genome assembly GCF_016433145.1 of Gracilinanus agilis. Lineage (NCBI taxonomy): Eukaryota > Metazoa > Chordata > Mammalia > Didelphimorphia > Didelphidae > Gracilinanus > Gracilinanus agilis. Next base: position 242,877,679 of record NC_058131.1, read on the forward strand.
TTGGTGGAGTTGTGATCTGATCCAACTATTCTGGAGAGGGATTTGGAACTATACTCAAAGGACTCTAAAACTGTGCATACCCTTTGCACCATCAATGCCATTACTAGGTCTGTATCCCAAAGAAATAAAAAAAATGGGGAAAGAACCTATTTGTACAAAAATATTTATTGCAGCTCTTTTTGAAGTGGCAAAGAATTGGAAATCAAGGGGATATCCATCAATTGAGGAATGAGTAAACAAATTGAGGTATATGATTGTGATGGGATACTGTTGTACTGTAAGAAATGATGAACAGGATAATTTCAGAAAAATCTAGAAAGACTTCAAGAACTGATGCAAAGTGAAGTGAGCAGAACTGGAAGAACATTGTACATAGAGACAGCAATATTTTTTGAGGAACAACTATGAATGACCTAGTTATTCTCAGCAATGCAATGATCCAAGATAACCCCAGAGACTCATGATGAAAAATGCCAAATATCTTCCTAAAAAAAATAGATGGAGTATAAATGCAGACTGAAATATACTACAGTTCACTTTCTTTCTGCTTCTTTTTGTTGTTGTTCAAGATGTCTTCCATAAAATGGCTAACATGGAAAAATAGTTTACATGATTATATATGTAAAATCTATATTAGATTGCTTACCATCTCAGGGAGAGGTAGAGAAAGGATAGTGGGAAGAAGGAAGAGAATTTGGAAATAAAAAATTTTTATTTTTTTTTAATTTTATTCATTAAGAAAATTTTTCCACAGTTACATGATTCATGTTCTTTCCCTCCCCTCCTCCTATCCCACTCCCATAACCAACGCACAATTCCACTGGGTTTTATATGTGTCATTGATCAAGACCTATTTCCATATTATTGATAATTGCTCTAGGGTGATCGTTTAGAGTCTGCATCCCCAATCATATCCCCCCTCAACCCATGTGGTCAAACAGTTGTTTTTCTTTTGTGTTTCTGCTCCCACAATTCTTTCTCTGGATGTGGATAGCGTTCTTTCTCATAAGTCCCTCAGAATTGTCCTGGATTGTCCATTGCTGCTAGTGGAGAAGTTCATTACATTCGATTGTGCCACAGTGTTTGTATAAGGTTCTCCTGGTTCTGCTCCTTTCACTCTGCAACAATTCCTGGAGGTCATTCCAGTTCACATGGAATTCCTCCAGTTCATTATTCCTTTTAGCACAATAGTATTACATCACCAATAGATACCACAATTTGTTTAGCCATTCCCCAATCGAAGGGCATCCCCTCATTTTCCAATTTTTTGCCACCACAAAGAGTGCGGCTATAAATACAAAAAAATATTTTAAAGGAATGTTAAAAAATACTTTTACATATAATTGGGGGAAATAGAATATTATTAAATATTAAAAATAAAAATTTTCAAGATTTAGGTCTCATATTATTTTCTTCTTTCATAACCTCCATGGCACCTGGGAAAATGCTAGACACATAAGATCTTAGTCAAATCCTGGGGAGATGCAATTGAAAGTTTAACAGGGCATGTGAAGAAGCAGTGAGTTTAGGATAGAGCCCTAGATTTAGTCAGAGGACATGAGTTATCATTCTGGCTCAGTTACTACCTGAGTGACTTTGGACAAGAGAATTAATTATCTTCTCTGGACCTGCATTTTCTCATCTGTAAAATGAGGGGTTTGGACAACATCCCCAAAGTCCAAGAATCTTCTGACTCTAAATCTATTTATCCTATCATCCCTGCCTGAGTTCTTCCTTTCAGATTCTATCTTCTCCTGTTCATTGAATCCTATCTTTCACTTAAAGACACTGTATCTCTTAGTCCTTTCTCCAAGGTTAGCTGTTTCTTTGGAGAAACTGCCCCAATACTTGCCATACTCAAAGTCACCAGCTCTCTGCTATTCTTCCAAGTTAACATGGGATGAAGCTGGGATCTCATTTCTGCCACACTGGGACATTTCCATAGTGCCAGGAAAAATTATGGGATCAATATGGAGGGAGAAAAGATCTCACTTGGGTGTGTCTGTTTGGTTTCCCCATTTCTTATGTCACAGATAAGGTGACCCTGGGAATTGGTCAAGAAGGCTTCTGTATGGGCACAGGGAATGAAAAATTCCAAAAGTCTCCAGAAAAGGGCAAGAATTAAGAGTAGAGTTAGCTTTCTCATGCAAGTCTCATGGATCTCCAGGAAAAAAAAGCAGAAAGCCTCTTTTTCAACCACAATATATACAAATAGTATCCTAGAATTTTAGAGTGGGAAAGCATCTCCCACAGGGTATCTAATCCAACCTATACCTGAGCAGAAATCTCCCTATAATATTCCTGACCAAGAGTTCCCCTAAATCAACTGATGAAGCAAAAAGTAATTAATAAGCACCCATGTTGTGCCAGCCATAGTGCTAAGGATTGGGGGAAAGGGAAGCAGTGTGGCATGGTAGAGAGAGGATTAAATTTGGAATCAGAGGACCTGGATTCAAATTCCACCTCTGGCATGTACAACATGTTTGTGTGACCTTGGCAAGTTATTTACTTTCTCTGACCTTTGTCTACAAAATTTTGGTTGGTTTGATGGGCAGCTAGATGGCTCTATTCTGGGTTCTCTTCTCTTTTCCTTATACTCTCACCAAGTGATCTCACAACTCTCATGGACTTAATTATCTTTGCAGATGATTCTCAGATCTATATATTCTCTCTATATACCCTCTATCCTGAACTCCATTTCCATACTGCCAACTGCCTATCGGACCCTTTTAAACCGGATACCATAATTACAGACATCTCAAACTGAACACATCTGAAACAGAACTCCTGTTTTCCCCCCAAATCCTCTCCCCTTCCAAACTTCACTGTGCTGTGGAGGGCTCTACTGTCCTCCCAGTCAGTCCTCCAGTTTTGCAATCTGTGTCACCTCTGACTCCTCACTTCACTCAGCTACATAGTTCAGACCCTCATCACAATGCCTTCTAATCACTCTACCTGCCTCAAGTCTCCACTCCAATCCATCCTCCATACAATTGCCAAAATGAATTTCTTTTTTTTTTTAAAAGCTTATTAGTCCAAAGTTGACAGACATGAACATTTCCACATGCAAGAACAGAAAGGATTTTAGATGAAGCCATGAATCTAGCATGTGCAGCTTTTTAAAAAGTATTTAATAATTTCATCTACTCCAACTCCCTCATTTTACACACGGGGAAACTGAGACAGAGAGAGGGGAAAGGCCTTGCTCAAGATCCCAAAGGTGCAGAGCTGGGATTCTAACCTAGGTGCCTGACTCCAAAGCCAGGGTTCTTTCTACCACTGCAAACTGCTTCTTCCAATAGAGCCACATGTGAAATTCTCCGAGGACCCTTTTCAATCACAGAACAATGGGAAAAGCCCAGGACTCCCAGTGAAGGGAACCGAATTCATATCCCAGCTCTGTCGGTAGCCGTGGGTCTGCGAGCAAGACCCTTTACCTCTTTTGCCTTTGTTTCCCCATATGTAAAATGCTGGTAGGAATACTAGTCTTAGCCATTACAGACAATTGATGTTATAAAGAAGGATTCGTAAATCTTAAATTGCTATTGAGATGTAAGCTCCTATTTTTATTATTCCAAGCTGGGACTCTGGAGCCCTGACCTTTTGTTCCTGCTGACCCAGCTCGCTGTCTGGTGGCAAGAAGAAGCCCGCTATTCCCGTGGCCTTCCTCCCTCCCTCTCTGTCTCCCTCCCCGTGGGGAGGCATGTGCTCCAGACCCGACTTCTGCCCCTAGAATGGTCCGGCATGAGAGAATGTTTTCATGTCTGGCCCATTATAGATTCTGAGCAGGATATTGTTCTCACAGTGTGCAAAGAAACAGATGTGTTTACACGGTCTCCATGGAGACCTGCAGGCTGGGGCCACCTTCCCTCCGCAGAGGGGAGCGCCCAGGCTTTTGTCTTCCAGGCCGAGAATTGAAAGCAAATAAGAAAAGCTTCCCCAGAGACCGAAGCTGTTCATGCCTACCTTGGGCCAAGGATGGCTGAACACGGGGAGAGATGCTTGGATGAGCCCTCCTGAAGCTCTAAGACTGAAGACACTTGAATCTTTATTAGCTAGGAGGACTTCTCCTTCTCTCTCTCCATAGTTTCCCACAAGGCAGTAAATAGTAAAACAGCTTTTCAGTAAGTTCAGGAGAAAAGCTAGAACCCTCTCTGTCCAGCTTAGGATAGAGAGAAAAATCAAGTCTTCACCAAACAGGGGGAAAGATTCGGTCAAGAGAAGGTATGAAAATCACAATCAGAAGACAGCAAAGTTGAGAAGGGCTTTAAAATATAGAATATTAGATCTGGAGAGACATTAGGATGTCGGGCTTGAGAGGACCTTAGAACATAAAATGTTAGATGTGCAAGGAATCTTATAACAGAATATCACAGTTGGAAAGGAATTTGGAACACAGAATGCTAGACCTATAAGCATTTTTAGAAAGAATGTCAGAGCTGAGATAGATCTTAGGACACGATGGTCTGTTGCATGAGCTACAAGCACTCTTAAAGCATGGAATGGCAAAACTAGGAGAGATCTTAGAGAGAACTTAATCCATCACCTTCATTTGGGGGAGGAGGAGCCCAAGAACCACCAAGAGCAAGGACTTGCCCGCTGTAACAAAAGCAGTTAGTGGCTCTGTAGAATCAAGATCCTTGCCACTATATAGTGCCACGGGATCATTGGCATCATCCAATAATATTGAATCAGAAACAACAGAACCAGGAACCTTGTCTCCTAATCCCATAAGAATTCTGGTCACTTAATAAAGTACAAAAAATACTTTATGGTTCCATGATTATGGAGATGCTGAGTTTCTCAAAACCAGAGATTGCTTCCTAAAATTTCAAAGGAGTATTTCCAGACAGGGCCAGCTCCACCTCTTGGCACTCCATAAGAATCAGGTAATAACTGCTCCCCAGAAATAGTAATGGTGCAGAAGAGGCTGAGATGTTGTGGAAAGAGACCTGGAGTCAGAGATCCTAGACCAGAATCACAAGACAGTGAGGTCTGGTTGAGTTTGGAAGTCTTCTGTCCTATTCCTTTATTTTACTGCGGAGGAAATTGAGGACCTGAGTGTTTCAGTGACATTTCTGAGGATGGCAGAATCGAAACCTTTTCTATTATTGTCCTATTTCTACCATACCATGATGTTTACTACCCATACAATGTCAGGCAAATTATTTGACCATCATGCCTCAGTTTTCTCATCTATAGAAGAAGGGGTTAGGATTAGGATGATTTCAAAGGTCCCTTCTAACTCTAAATTTTAGGGTTCTCATATGACATAAAAATAAAAGATGAGATCTCTCTTTTCTATCAATGTCACTGGATGGCTAAACTTTCAATCAGCATTTGAATTTTATACATATATATGTATACACATTTCTATTGCATATATATGTATATACATATATATATATGCACCATACTTGCTTATCATGTTTTTTATTCACAAATCAGAAATCCACTTTGGCTATTTACACCATGTGTGACCTTAGAGGCAAGTCTCTTAACATTATGAGTCCCTATTTCCTCATCTTTCAGATCCAGAAGTCCTTTCTGATTCTAAATCTTGTGTTACCTTAACTAAACAACCCCTTGGATAGCAAAGAGATCAAATTAGTCAATACTTGAAGAAATTAATTCAGACTATTTACTGGAAATACAAATATGAAGCTGAAGCTTAAATACTTTGGCCACATAATGAGAAGACAGGACTCACTAGAAAAGACCCTGATGTTGGGAAAGATTGAAAACAAAAGAAGGAGACAGTAGGGGATCAGATGGACAGAGAGTGTCATGGAAATAATGAACATGAACTTGGACAGACTTCAGGAGATAGTGGAGGATCGAAGGACCTGAAATGCTAGAGGTCGGTGGGGGCATGAAGAGTCAGGCATGACTGAACAACAACAATGTTCCATTTCTAAACTTGTAAATTCCATGGTTTTAAATGCCTCCAGTAAAACAATGGTTAAAATAAACTAAAAATGTCTTAGTATGAGAGAATATTTTTTGCTAACTTGTCATAAGCTTCATTTATTTAAAATATTTGCCTTTTTATGTTTCTCTTACCAATAAGTTGTCCTAGGCCTTTTAAAAAAAATTGTACTACACTGACCCTTTTTTAAAAACTTCTTTTTAATTTTAATTACATATAGAAATCATTTTTGACAATTTTCTGACATTTTGCAATTCAGATTCTCTCCCTCCTTCCCTGCCCTGAATTATACCACTACTTTCATGCAATACCATATTCCCCATGACATGCCAAGACAGAAAAAACATCGCACATACATAAAGAACTCGAAGGAAATAAAGTGAAAGATGGCATGCTTTAATTTGTAATCAGATTCTAATAGTTCCTTCTTTGACTGTGGATAGCATTTTTTATCCTAAGTCCCTTAGGGTTATCTTGGAACCCTGTTTTGCTGATAATAATTTATTTTTTTCTCATTTTATTTTTTTATTTGATTTATTTTTTTAGAATATTTTTCCATGTTTACATGATTCATTTTCCTTCCCCCCCTTTCCCCTCCCTCTCGGCAGAGACAACAAGCAATTCCCCTGGGTTGTATAAATGTTGTCACTTGATACCTATTTTCCATATTATTCATTTTTGCTATAGAGCGATTTTTTTAAAAGCCTAAACCCCAAACCACATACTCATGTAGACATGTGATAAGTGATATCATATGTTTTGCTTTTGCATTTCTGTTCCCACACTTCTTTCTTTCAGTGTGGTTAGGTCCAGGCTTGTCGCATTGCTACTAGTAGCAAAGTGCATTATATTGGATTGTTCCACAATGTTTTACTTTCTGTGTACGATGTTCTTCTGCTCATTTCACTTTGCATCAGTTCATGGAGGTTCTTCCAGTTCATATGGAAAGCCTCTAGATCATCAATCCTTACAGCACAATAGTATTCCATCACTATCATATACCACAATTTGTTCAGCCATTCTCCAATTGAGGGACGCCCCCTCATTTTCCAATTTTTTTAAACCCTCAACTTCCATCTTAGAATCAATACTATGTATTGGTTCTAAGGCAGAAGAGTGGTAAGGGCTAGGCAATGGGGGTTAAGTGACTTGCCCAGGGTCACACAGCTAGGAAGTGTCTGAGGTCAGGTTTGAACCCAGGACCTCCCATCTCTGGGCCTGATTCTCAATCCACTGAACCACCTACATCAGGATACTTCTCAATAGGACCCCTCCTCTTAGCTTATTCTTGATGCTGCTATTAATTACTTCATGAAATCTCTTGAATTTCCCTTGACCAATGGCTTTCTGTCTTGTCATTTTGTACATCAAATCTCCATTCTCAAACTCTTTCACCTCCTCTCCTCATTCATATATCCAACTGCCCCTAATTTATCCACTCTCTGTTTTTCTTCTCTGTGGGAATGAGCCTCTCTTTTTTACCATCTGATCTCTCAAAGGGACTAGATATAATTCCTTCCAAACATTCTGAAATCATTAGCTTAAAAACCCAGTTTACATTTTTAAACAGGTGTTGTTGGGTTTTGTTTTGTTTTGTTTTTTTTTTTTCAGCAAAAGTGTAAGGGAAGGAGGCTGTCCCTGTTACTTCTTAGTGAATTGGAGACCCAAGAACCACAACATTAGATTCAGCTGTCTTACTCCATCCCACTATGTCTGGATAATTCCCCATTGTACATGACCAAACTTTGTCAAACTTGTCAAACTAAACATCCCTCATGGTGTTCCTTTAATCTATTCAAAGTACTACCTAGACCTTGACCCAAAAAGACTACAATTCTCCATTTTTACTTGGTTTTCAGAGCTTTCCATTTCTTCTTCTCATCTAGAACAATCATAAATACTGTCATTAGCGCATAGATATCGAGCTGAAAGGGAAGTTAGATGCCATTAAGTCAAAACCCCTCATTTTACAGATAAGGAAACTGAAGCACAGAGAGATTAAGTGCCTTACATAGGATCATACAGCTAATAAGTATCTGAGGGGGATAACTGAACTGTAAGTCTTTTGTAATTTCAAGTCCAGTACCCTATCCACTTGATACCATAAAGTTTGAGGCTGTGGACACATTACCCAACATCATTCCCACTCCATGTACTGTCTCTCTCTCTCTCTCTCTCTCTCTCTCTCTCTCTCTCTCTCTCTCTCTCTCTCTCTCTCACACTCTCTCTTTCTCTCTCTCTTTCTCTCTC
>NC_058131.1:242885928-242915928 GCF_016433145.1 Gracilinanus agilis
TCTCTCTCTCTCACACACACACACACACACACACACACACAGAGAGAGAGAGAGAGAGAGAGAGAGAGAGAGAGAGAGAGAGAGAGAGAGAGAGAGAAGGCCAGTGATTTCTTTGGAAATTCTCCTGCTGGAATTATCTGCTTCTGTCCTTTTTTTCTGGGTTATATATGTATTATCATGTAAAATATATTCCCATATTGTTCATTTTTTAAGGGAGTGATCATAGAAAACAAAAACTCCAAAACAAAAACCCAAAAAAATAAGTGATAAATCATGTATGTTTTTATCTGCATTTCTACTCCAACAGTTCTTTCTCTGGAGGTGGATATTCTTTGTCATAAGTCCCTCAGAAATGTCCTGGATCATTGTATTGCTGTTAGTAGTGAAGTCTATCACATTTGATCATCCCACAATAATGCTGTTACTGTGTGCAATGTCCTACTGGTTCTGCTTATTTCATTCTGCATCAGTTTATGAAGGTCTATACAGTTCTTTCTGAAATCATCTTGTTCATTTTTTACAGCACAACAATAATGCATCACCATCATCCACTACAATTTGATCATCCTTTCCCCAATTGATAGATATCCCTTCAATTTCCAATTCTTTGTCACTATAAAAAGAGCTGCTATAAATATTTTTGTACAAGTAGGTTTTCCCTTTTTTTTTATCTCTTTGGGATACAGACCTGCTAGTGGTATTACTAGATGAAAGGATATGCATTGATTTATAGCCCTTTGAGCATAATTCCAAATTGCCCTCCAGAATGGTTAGGTCAGTTCACAACTCCACCAACAATGCATTAGTGTCCTGATTTTGCCACATCCCTTCCAACGCTTATTTTTTTCCTTTACTGTCATATTGGCCAATCTGATAGTTGTGAGGTGGTTCCTCAGAGTTGTTTTAATTTACATTTCTAAACTATCCTCTTCCAATGGAGACCCAGGAGCCCTCTTTTCAAAAGCAGGACTCAGATCTGACTTCTCAACTTCATGGCTTTTTCCATCTCCTCTGGTATCCCTCAAGGGCTTTAAATAGCTGACCCCCAGACCATGAGAACCTATCAGTGCCTTTCAAGACTCAGAGTGGAGAACCCCTGTGAATGGGTGAGGGAGAGAGGGAAGGACTTGTGTCTGTCCAGATATGGGTACCCATGGAACATGGCTTTGAATGAATTTGTGTGTGCAGAAAGTAGGAAATGGAAGTGCATCCTTTGTGTACAAAAGGGAGAGAGAGCCTGAGTGTGCCTGTGTGTGCGGATATGTAGAGATAGATAGATAGATAGATAGATAGATAGATAGATAGATAGATAGATAGATAGATAGATAGATATTAAACATAGGGTTCTATACATGTGTTAATGGGGGAGTGTAAGGGTACATTTGTATTTTTATGTAAGAACCAACAAGTTGTTATATCTGTCTAAATTGGGGCGAGCTTATTTGCGTGTGTATGTAAGGGTGTGTACAGTTTGTGTGGAAGGTGTCTCTGCGTATATGTGTAGGGATATGTTTGTGTGTGTAGGAGTGTGTTTGTTTGTTTGGGTGCCTGTAGCAGGTGTGTATTTCCATAACAACAACCCCCTTTTCTCCAAGCCTTTAAAGTTTGCAAAACTCATTGCTCACAACAACCTTATAAGGCAGAGAGGGCAAAGACTATTATCCTCATTTGTGTGAATGTTTAGGGATGTGTTTGTGTATTTGGGCTGATGCGTGGGGTGCTGTTTGTCGGTGTTGAGTGTGGGTGGGTATCTGAAAGGATGTGTTTGGTGAGGAGCTTATGAGAAAGAGAACCTTGTGGGGAGGAGAGGGGACCAAGAAGGGAGAAGATGCGAGTAGCTGGCGTACATTAGTATACAGAGACAGCCGGTATCTGGGGGATGAAGAAATGACTCTCTACCAGTTTGCGTTGAGGGTTATTATTCAGAGAGTAAGAGAGATGCTTTTGAAACCTTCTGTCTGGACTTATGAGTCAGAGCTGAGTAGAGACTGCCTGGCAATACAGTGTCCCACCCAGAAATGGAGTCCTTGTAGGATTTACAGAAGAATCAAGGGAGAGAAAGTCAGTCCCATATTCCTTCACCCAAATGGATCCGAGCTTTGCTATCAAGAGTGGAACCATCTCCAGTGGTTTCTGTGGCCAGATTCTGGAAGTTCTGGCCAAGAGAGAAGTCTGCTTACCAAGTAATTAACAAAGTATAAAAGTACTTTACTCAAATAATTGGTGCTTAATAAATGCCTGTTACAGTTTACACATGAATACAGGTTATAAACTCCTGGACCTGGCATCCAAGGCTCTTCAAGTACAGGATGAAAGAGACATGGGAGAATAGCAACTACCTGGAAAAGATCTGGGGGTTACACGGACCACAAGTTCATATGATTCAGTAGTGTGATAGGATAGCTAAAGAACCTGATGTGATGATAGGGTGCATTATTTTTAAAAGGCATCAATCACTTCCAGCAATAGAGAGGATAATACCTCTATACTCTTCCCTAGATGGGCCAGCACCTGGAGAAATCTGTCCAATTCTAGAATAGAAATGTCAGGGGGCAGCTGGGTAGCTCAGTGGATTGAGAGTCAGGCCTAGAGACGGGAGGTCCTAGGTTCAAATCCGGCCTCAGCCACTTCTCAGCTGTGTGACCCTGGGCAAGTCACTTGACCCCCATTGCCCACCTTTACCACTCTTCTGCCTAGAAGCCAATACACAGAAGTTAAGGGTTTAAAAAAAAAAAAGAATAGAAAAGTCAAACACACAGCCCATGTCACTCCTGAGTATGGCCTGAACCATATTAAAATGTAGTTCCTATCTGATTTTAATATGTTTATGTGTGTGTATATATACATATATATATATATATATATATTACAAATACACACACAGGGGTGGCTTTCTAAGTTAATATGTAGCCTGCAGAGATCCTTGTATATAGGTAATGGTCCACATTCTTATTTCTTTTCTTAAATCCTTACTTTGTGTCTTAGCAGCAATTCTGAGGGCTAGCTAGGCAAATGGAGTTAAATGACTTGTCCAGGATCCCACAGCTAGGAAATGTCTGAGTCCAGATTTGAACCCAAGTCATCCCAATTCCAGGCCTGTTGCTTTTTCTACTGTACCACCTAGTCACATTACTATTTGTGTTAAATACCAGTGGACTAGAGGGTCCCCAAGGTGCTTTCCAACTCTCAAATCCTAGATAATTCTGTGATTCTAATCATAGAATTATGGGATCATAAGCCTAAAGATGGAAGGGACCTCAGAAGCCACTGAGTACAACCACCTCATTTTACACATGAGGAAACTGAGGCCCAGAAAGTAATTTGCTCAAGGTGGCACACATAGTAAGAATCACAGATAGGATTTGAAGCCAAGTCCTTTGGCTCCAAAACCAGAGCCCTTTCGACTACCCCACACTATTTGTCTAATATGTTATAGGGTGGGTTCCTTCTCCAAGATGGATTGAACTAGATGGCAGCAGAGATCCTTTCCAAGTCTCACATTCTGTGATTCTGTGATTCACAATCTGACTCCAGCCAAGGAAAAGCAATGCGGTAGAGTGGAAAGAGAAAGGGTTAGAGTTAGGAGATCTGGGTTTGGATACTATCCATATGACTTAGTTGTTGTTCAGTCATTTTTCAGTGATATCTAACTCTTCATGGCCCCATTTGGGGTTTTCTTGGCAGAGATACTAGGGGTTTGCTACTTTCTTCTCCAGCTCATTTTACAGATGAGGAAACTGAGGGAAACAGCATCAAACATTCTAAGGTTCCTTCCAACTCCAAATACAATGATCCCTTCTTGCCTTACTTCATACTACCCTCATCCAGCCAAACAATTCACCATTCCTCAAACACATCCCAATATCCCACCCCATTGACTTTGTTCACATCTTTTCCTCCATCTCATATACTCCTCTTCTCCTAATTACTATCAGTTGAAATCCTATCCATCCTTCAAGTCCTAGGTATAGCCTCTGTGAATGGAGTGGTTTAGAGAAGGCAGATGTGGGATAGAAAGAATACAAGATAGAATCTTGAAGTTCTGGATTTACATTCCAGCTTCATTCCTAATACACTTTTTAATCAATGCAAGTCATTTCTTCTCTTAGAGACTCAGTTTCCTCTTCTGTAAAATGACTGAGTTAGAGAGAATGGTCTCTAAAGTCTCTTACAGGTTTATTAAAATCTGATAGATTTTAATTTTCAAGGCTCTTCTGGCTCTGATATTTTTTGTGCTGTGTGCTAAAGTCTCTTCCAGTTCTGACATTCTAAGTTCTTTGTTCCAAGGTCCCTTTCAGCTCTGGCATTCTGGGATTCTGTGAAAGAAGGGAACAGAGCCCAGGATACTCAGATTCACAGACCCAGCCTATCTTTCATATTTAAATACATGTATTGGCTGTGCCAAATAGCATATAATCACCTCATGTTGGTAGTAATTCCAGACCATTCCAAACAAATGATTTCCAGGCCCATTGAAATATAGTTTACGGTGCCTAGTTCCATATTGGTTTATTAAATGGAGCTGAAGTTGTTCAGAGTGACCCAAGAGGCAATTTGTTCTCTTTCTTCTCCCACACAGCCAAGTACCAAGTGCCAAGCAGTCGCCTTGGAAATCGTTAAACCCCCTTCCATGAAAATCCATTATCATTGCCTCACCCCTACCCTTGGGCCAACCTCGGAAATGTTCATTATCTTTTATGGGGACATGCTTGGAGTTTTCCTGGGCTACTGCTCAGCTGTCCATCAGAGGGAAATTCCTATTTGTATTTCACTACATGTTCCACAGTTCTTCAAATAGGAAGAAAACGATAAAAAAAAAAAAACACCACCACAAAATTGGTAAATGGGTGCCTTAAGCGCTCCTGACCTCTGTTTCCTCCCTTCTTGCTCAAATGTTCAACTCTCCTACTTTTCCCAATCAAAACCAATTCCCAGGGAAGGATCTAGGAGGTAACATGGAAAGAATGTTGAATTTGGAATCAGAGGACCCAGGTTCAATTCCCAGATCTGTCACTTTCTTGTTGTATATCTTGTTCAAGTTCATTCATCTTTCAGGTCCTTTCCATTTATTCTGAACGAATGTGTTTATATGTAAATATTCCTTATATTCACAGTGATGAATAAATAAGTAATATTGAATTAGAATTTAGGAGAGATTAGGGATCAGTAGTATGGCATAGTGGAGAGTTAGAGAATTTGGAGTTAGAGGATCTTGGTTCAAATCATGTCGGTGTCCCCTTTCTACTTGTGTTACCTTGGACAAATGACTTTACCCCTCTAGATCGCATTTTTCCCATTTGCGCAATGAAAAGGTAGGATTAAATGACCTCAAAGTTCTCTTTCATTTCTTTTTTTCTTTCTCTTTTTTTTTTAATCCTCACCCAGTTCTTTCAAAAGCCTATGATTTTACACTGTTTCATGAGCCATCTCTATTCTAGTCCATACTCTACTTAGCTATCAAAGTGATCTTCCTAAAGAACAAGTCTAACCATGTGAATCTCTCCTCAGTAAATGCCATGGCTTCCAATTACCTTCACAATCAAACATAAAAGACTCTGGTTTTTAAAACTCTTCATAATCAGGACCCTTCCTACCTTTACTAATTTCTCACTGTTCTCCACACACTCTTTGATCCAGTGACTTTCTTGCCATTCATTCCTCAAATAGGACACTCCATCTCCTGACTCCAAGTATTTTTGCTTGCTCTTCTCCATTCCTGAAGTTCTCTCCCATCTCAACTCCACTGTCTAGTCTCCTTCGAGTCTCAGAAAAATCCTACCTTCTGCCAAAAGCAAAAGACAAAAAAAAAACTTTTACTGATCCTCATTTATCTTAGTGCCTTCCCTATAAAAGTACATCTAATTTATCCAACATATCTCCAATTTATTTATTATTATTTATACATATTTGTTTGCAGGTTTTGTCCCCCATTAGACTACTAGTTCCTTTGGAACAGTGTTGTGTCTTTCCTGATATCTCCAAAGCTTAGTGTGGTGCCCCACATACAGTAGACAGGTGGAGTAATTGAATCCAAAGTTATTGACAAGATCACCAAAAAAGAAAAGCAAAGAAGCCAGGAAAAAATGCTGGTGGATACCCTTATTTGCTAGGAGGAAAATGAATGGTGATCCCACAAAGGAAGTTTGTGAGAAGAAGTAGAAGGAGAAGGAGAAGATGAAGAAGGAAAAGGAGGAGGAGAAGAAGGAGAAGGAAGAAGAAGAAAGAAAATAAAAAAAGGAAGAAGCTGCTGCTGGAGAAAAACCAAAAAGAGATTAAGTAGTCTTTTGGAAAACAAAGGAAGAGAAACTAACAAATGAGCAGGGATGCTCTATGGCCATATTGGTGAACCTTTTAGAGACCAAATGCCCAAACTGCAACTCCTTTTCTTTTTTTTTAACCCTTACCTTCTGTCTTAGAATCAATACTGTGTTGGTTCCAAGGGAGAAGAGCAGTAAGGGCTAGGCAATGGGGATTAAGTGACTTGCCCAGGGTCACACAACTAGGAAGTGTCTGAGGTCAGATTTGAACCCAAGACCTCCTGTCTCTGGGCCTGACTCTCAATCCATTTTTTTATTTTGTTTCATATATTCTTGCTGCCTTGTGAAGCCATTTGCTTCTAGTTGTTGAGTTCTATTTTTTTAAAACTGAATTTCATCCCTGGCTTTTTGGTCATCTTCCTTCTGGTCTGATTTTCTTTGTAGATCTTCTTTTGCCTTCTTTGCTTCATTTTCAAGCTGGCTAATTCTGGCTTTTAAGACTTTATTTTCTTGTTTTAGTTTATGCATTTCCTTTTTCAAATTGTCTTCAGCCTCTCTTGATTGCTTTTTGAGTTCCTGAAGTTCTTGAGTTAGTTGAATTTTGAGATCTTCCAAAGCCTGTGCCCAATTTGCTGGAACTTCTTCCTCTTCTTTTTCATTTGTTCTCTTTTCACTTCCTTGAAAGAAGCTGTCAATTGTCATTTTCTCTTTTTCTGTTGTTTACTCATATTTTTTCCTTTTCTGTTCTGCCAGTTTAAGCAGATGGATTTAATGAGCCTTGATGAAAGATCTTCTCCAGCTGGCAATGAAGGTTTGTAGTTACTTTCTCTACAGTGCATGGTGGAGGGGTGTTGAAGGGTCTGAAGACTTCTTGTCTGTCCAATTGATGGGATTAAGCCTGTATTGATTGGATTAGTCTGTATTGCTTAATGTGCCCTGAGGCTAAACCCTTGAGAGGGGGTAAAAAAAAAGAAGTGGGGGGATAAGATGGAGTATTTTACTTGAGCTGTCCAGCAGTAGGGTCCCCCTCTGCTCTATCCTGCTGTTTGACCTAGTTTTCTTTCCTCTTGAAGCCCTTTGTTCTCTATCTTGGTTTGATAAAGCCAGGCTATCTGAGGTTTGGCTCCACCTAAGCCGCCATATTCCCATTGTTTTTGCTGTGTTTCTCTGGCTTTCTCCTCCAGTCACCTCCTCAGTGCCTGTTTTCAACTCCCCGAATCCAGTGACAGCAAGGCCCTCTCTCCAGGCCAGTGTACCCACCCACCTGGAGATTTCATTCCCCTTCTATACCATTAGACCCAACAGTTCAAGAATTCAAGCCTTTTTCTTGGCATACCTCTTTAGCTGTCCAGCAGTAGGGTCTCCCTGCTCTGTTCCGTTGTTAGATTTGGTCCTCTTTCTTCTCAAAGTGCATTGTTTTCTATCTTGGTGTGGAAGGGTGAGGAGGTTTTAAGATTTGCTCCATCTAAACATCCATCTTCCCAGAATCCCCCTGACTCTCAATCCACTGAGCCACTCCGCTGCCCCCTGCAACTCCCTTTCACCAGACAGGGGAGGGAGGAAGAATTCCCATTGGACTGCTGGGCAGAGAGGCATGTGAAGTTTAAAATGTCCTCAGACACATGTGGTGAGGGGGAGGAGAGCAACCCCCTCTGGCACACGCACCATAGGCTTGTCAGTACAGGTCTATGATGTCAAAAATTACAGAAAGGGAAAGTAGAATGAAGATGGAGAAAAGGCGAAAAGATTTAGAATAGGAAAGTTGGAAGCCAGCTTGCAAGGGATTAAAAAGTAAATAGCAAGTGAGGAAGTACAAGAAATGAGAATGGGTGATTCTTTGTAGGAGTTTTGATGTGAAAAATATGAGACCAAGGATAATACCTTTAAAATTTTTAAAGTATGTCAGGGCCAAATGAATTTTTTTTTAAAGATGAGAAGATCTGATCATATTTGTAGGCAATAGAGAAGCAGTCAGTTAATAAGAAGAGATTGGAAAGAAGGGAAAGAAGGAAGGTTCCCAGAGAAGATGGGGGAATAAGATTAGGACACAAGTAGGTAGATTAACATTGGCAAGGATATGGATCAACTCTTTTTTTAGAGGGCAGAGAAAAAGGAGAGAGAATGGGAAATCAATATAATGGCCAACTAAGTGGCCAATGAGAGCTCAGTTCTGGGAGCACATGAATAATTTGGTGAGATTGATTCTGGACATGTATAAAAGAAGACCCTATTCTCTACTTCAGAGTAAGCACAGTGATTATCTGCTTGTTTCCAGTTCACTTTTTTGGCTAGCCTTTTTGCTGAAACTAAGCATGGATACAAAAATTCTCAATAATGTAAGATTGCCCTCTTTCTTGCCTGACCGCATTTGAGTAAGGAGACAAGGACCTCTGTAAGGCAAGGACCTCTAGGTAGGGAAAGAAGGAGTTAACACCTAATTTCCTCATCCTTTGGCTTGTAGTAGTCCATGCCTCCTTCCTTAAACAACAGACAAGAAAGAGAAATTCGTGTTTCTTCCCCCCACCCACCCAATTCTCCAACTCTGAGAGTTTTTTGAATGCACACCCAGTTCTGACTTAGCAACCATTCAAAGAGGTCTTTCCTTCACCACTCAGTAAGGAAAGGAAACAGTTCTAGAACAATTGCCGGAGTGTGCCCCAAAGCCCACGTGGGACACTCTATCAGACCAAACATATTGCACAAGCCCATAAAGGCTGCGTTCTCATTGGCCATTCCACTGTTACATGATGTTGAGGGATTTTAGGATATGGAGGAGAGAACAGAGAATTCACAATGGTTTTGGTTTTGGTTTTTTTCAGGAAGGTAGTAGGCCATGTCCTCTACTGAGAAGAGGAGGTGGGATGTGGCATGAGAAGCTTAAAGAGAAAAGTTTTGGAAGTATCCCTTTGAGGAATATGATTAAAAAGTCAATCACGGACTAGCATGTTAACTCCTTGAAAACTGGGTCTGTTTTGTTTTCATCTTAGTATTCCCAGCAGACATTTTTAAATGCTTATTGATTTATTGATTGATAATAGTAAAAGGTTCCGCATGGAGTAGCTCGGGTCCAGTTAAGATTTAGATGACATAAATTTGCAGCAAACCCAGTCAGCACAGTGACATGAATTTCTCCAGCAGCATTCAGCCGAGCACATCTCGGAATATGATGGCAGTTCGTGGGGTTGGTGTTTAACTAGGCAGAGTGATAGCAGGACAGACAGACAAGACATACGAGGGAGAGAACAGTATCTAGATGGACTGACTGGACAATCATATGTTCAAGATGGTCAAAAAAGAAAGCAAGGCCAGAGCAGTGAACAGGGAGAGGGAAATGGAAATTACAATGAAGATGAAGAATAAGTTTAGGTGACTCAGTGGATTGAGAGCCAGGTCTGGAGAAGGAGGTCCTGGATTCAAATTTGACCTCAGATACTTCCTAGCTGTGTGACCCTGGATAAGTCATTTTATATCCCCAGTGGTCTACCCTTACTGCTCTTCTACCTTGGAACCAATCCTTGATATTGATTCTAAGACATAAGGCGAAGTGTTTTGTTTTTTGGTTTTTTTTGGGAGGGGAGAGTTAATAGTAAATGGAGAGTTATACAGATAGGATATTATGATCAGACAGGAATTTTCAAGTTGTAGATCATGGAAGTAACACATTTATAGTTTAAATATAAAATCCCTGCAGTGGGCTGAATTAGAATAAAGATGTAGGTTATGGGAATTCAGACACTGAATGGGTATAGTTGTGCATTTTAAAATATGAGGGTA
Organism: Gracilinanus agilis; assembly: GCF_016433145.1. NCBI lineage: Eukaryota > Metazoa > Chordata > Mammalia > Didelphimorphia > Didelphidae > Gracilinanus > Gracilinanus agilis. The sequence continues at coordinate 242,895,960 of NC_058131.1, forward strand.
GAAGCTAAAAAAGTGGGGCCTGAGGAAAAAAAACATCATATGATTTGGGCTAGAAGAGCTTTGGAGATCGTAGTCCAAATCCAAATTATTTTGCAGATGGGGAAACTGAGGCCCAGAGATATAAAGTGACTTTCCAAGGTCACATGGTCAGTAAATATCAGAGAAATACTCAGGGGGGAATATGAGGGGAAGAAAAGGAAGAGAATAAACATTTACATAGGGCCTACTTTGTGCCAATAGGCACATAGTATTTTTAAGTGCTAAGTGTTTTATAAAATTACTTCAACTCTTGTCTGAGATTTAGGGAGAAGCTGGGTAGCTCAGTGGATTGAGAGCCAGACCTAGAGTTAGGAGGTCAATCTGGCCTCAGATACTTCTTAGCTGTGTGATTCTGGGTAAGTCACTTGACCCCCATTGTCTAGCCCTTACCACTCTTCTGCCTTGGAACCAATACACAGTATTGAGCCTAAGACGGAAGGTAAGGGTTTTTTAAAAATTACTTCAACTGATCCTTACAGCAACCCTCTGGGGTAGGTAGGTGCTAATATAATCTTCTTTGTTCAGTTGAGGAAACTGAGGCAGGCAGAGATTAAATGACTCACCCAGGGTCACACAACTTGGAAATACCTGAGGCCATGTTTGATCTCAAATCTTCCTGACTGAAGGGCCCAGCACTCTCTCAGTTGGACCAGGAGCTGCCTCTAACATGACAATGGTTTTCATGTTTTCGAAGACCTATCACATGAAGGAGAAGATAAACCCATTCTACTTGGCTCCAAAATGTAAAACAAAGAGCAATGAGCAGAACTAATGTGGAAATGGGTTTTATATTGATTTAAGGAAAATCTTCCCAACTCTAGAGATGTCTGAAAGAAGCATAGGCTGCTTCAGGAGTTCTAGATCCCCTATCCCCCCAAAAAGCCTACCATTTAAGAGGCCTTTCCTGATGCAAGCCAAGCCAACAAGCATTTATTAAGAACCTCCCATGCTCCAGGCACTGTGCTAAATTCTGGGGGTACTAAGAAAGAGAAAAGACAGCACCCTCCCTCCAGGAGCTCCCAATCTAACTGGGGAGACAACCAGCAAACCGCTACTTTCAAGCAAGGATGAACTGGAAATCATCTCAGCAAAAATATTGAAGTTATGGATGATTAGGAAAGGTTTTTCAGCCAGTCAGTATTCACTGACTTTGTATAGTGCCAATATTTGTGAGCATGATGTATTCCTCCTCCCACCCTCCATAGAATGTGAACTCCCAGAGGGGAGGGAATCTTTCAGTTCTTGTTTTGATGTCCCTACGGCCGAGCACAGTGCATGGCATGTAGTAGATCCCTCATAGATGGCAAGTTTCCCATTCTTTAAAAATCTGCAAGTAGGGGGCAGCTAGATGACTCAGTGGATAGAAAGGCCTGGAGATGGGGGAGGTCCTGGGTTCAAATTTGACTTTAGATACTTCCTAGCTGTGTCACCTTTGCTGGGCAAGTTACTTAACCTCCATTGCCTAAACCTCCTTCTACCTTGGAACCAACTCACAGTATTGATCCTAAGATGGAAGGTAAGGGTTGTTTTGTTTTGTTTTCATCTTCAAGCAGAAGTTGGATAATCATCTGTCAGGGTTGCCATCAAGGGGATTCCTGTCCAAGAACAAATCTGACTAGATGCCCCCTTAAGACCTTCTGACTCTGAAGTTTGGTGATTCTATTCTGTGAATTCTAGTCATCAGTGAGAAGAAGGTCTTGCTTTTATCCCATCATTCCCTAAAACTCTACTGTGTCCAGGACTAGATGCTCCCTTAGGACCTTCTGATTCTAAAATGTGGTGATATTGATTCTGCAAATTCTAGACATACACAAGAAGAAGACCTTGCTGTGTCCCTCGGGACTGTGTAGACTAACACCTGTGCCTCAGTTCCTCTCATGTACAAATTAAAGGAGTTGAGCCCATGGATCTCTTAAGGCCTCTGCCAATTGCCTATCAATCAATTTAATTAACAAACATTCATTTCCTGCTATGTTTCAGGCAAGGCATCCTTCCCTGCCTATTTCTAAGACTAGTCAAGTGCTTGAGGAATTACGGGAGGGTTATCTTGCTTTTTTCCAAATTCCATAAAGACTTGACTGAGCTCACAGTCTGGCTGTGAGGGGCCCCCTGGAAGAGCTAACCCTGGCGGTAGACTCTCCACCGTATGCTCAATGTCAGCGCCAGGTGCTAAAAGCCTAGACAGGATGAGGTAAGTGTTTCTCCAGGCTTGGGCTCGTTTGAGAAATGCCAGAGCCCCCCTTTCCCCAAAATGCCTTCCGTCCCAAGAGGGGCTTTGCCCCAGGCAGTCACCTCTGGGCCAAGCACGTGGAAGCCAGGGGGCATGGAAGGGCTGATTACTCTCAGCACACATCTGTGGCTCCCCATGCCCAGATGGTCACTGCCAGAGCCCACAGGAAGGGACAAATGGCAAAGATGATTCAGGGATGGGGAGGGAAGAGAACAGTGCTGAGAGGCTCCTGTTATGAAGGGAGGCCAAACCTTTCCAAACAGGTGGGAGCTCCCCTCCTCCCCCACCACCACAGGCCATTCCCTACATTCCTCTCTTCTTCTCTCTACTCAGAAAACCCTTAGAGGCTATAGTTTTACTAAATTAAAGGATCATGACACCTGACATGCTCGCATAAACATAATGGGGAAAGCATAGCTGTGGGCTGCAGCAAGCTGGTAAATGTTTAAAAACTTGCACTGGGCCGGGGGGAGGGGGGGGGGGCAGGATGTACCCATTACACACTTTTAAGATTAATCTGCATGATTAACATTTTCTCCATTTCTTTCTTAAGTCTAGACAAACAACACAACAATAAATCTAGTCTTGATTTGTGCTATTTCCAAGGTGTAAATGATCACACTGAAAATTTAACTATCAACTCTCTCTCCAGCAGGTAGGAGGTGGCTCCAGCATGGGGGGAGGGGAGGGAATCAGGGGGCCTGGGTCCTAGTTTCCATTTAGACACTAACTTGCCACATGATCTTAGCCCAGTCACTTTGAACTTTTCTGATCCTCCATTTATTTCTTCACCTACAAAACAGGGGTGGGTGGGTGGATTTGGTCATCTCTGAAATCTCCCTCTGCTCTGACATCTAAGTTCTTTGTTCTAAAGCTGTGTTGGTGAACCTATGGAATGTGTGCCAGAGGGGGCTGCTCTCCTCCCCCTCTCCACCGTGTCTGAGGACATTTCTCCCATTGCCTGCCTCTCTGTCCAGCACCCCAATGGGAGTGTTTCCTCCCTCCCTGGTCTGGGGCAAAGGGGGAGCAGCTCACCTGCAGCGTGAGGGTTGCAGTTTGGGCACCTGGTTTCTAAATGGTCCACCATCATTGTCTAAAGGAATATCCATCTCTAACATCCCATTTCCTAAGGTCTCTTTTAATTCTAACATTCCATTGTTTAGGTTCTACAGTCTACAATCTTTGATCTCAGCCCTAAATCATTTCCCACCTAGCTGGACTCTACTGGACTTTCATCATGTTGTCCAGTCTCATGATCCTTTAAGATCACATCAACCCAGAAACTCACACCTCTCCCTTTTCTCCCTCTGATGGGCAAGGGTAGAAAGTAGACAGCAGTGACATCCTCCCAGATGCTCCATTTAATGAGCAGGCCCACAAGGCCACCATCTCATCATTTCCCACCTGGCTGCCCCATTCCTTTTTTACGTGTTGTCTCCAGCATTAGACTGCGAGCTCCTTGACGACACTGTCTTTCGCCTATTTGTTTGTGTCCTCAGTGCTTAGTTCAGTGCCTAGCATATAGTAGGTGCTTAATAAATGTTTAATGACTAACTCATGGTCCATGTTCTAAAGGTCCTTCCACTCTAGCATTTTATAGTTCTATGATTATAAGTAGAGTCACAGATTCTTGGACTTATTGCCTCACTTGGGAATGCCCAGACCACCATTTGAATAGAAGTCAGTATATACCATTTCTTCACTGCTCTAATCAATTTATGTTTGTATGCACTATGTAAATATTTCTGTAGCATCATGAAAAATGGCAGTTGATAGTCAAATAACCAAATGGATCTGTGATCATTTTAATTCAGGAGTCCCCTCCAGCAATGCAAATGACAACTCATCCACCCCTATCCATTCTGTGGCACTCTTCTTATCCATATTTTCCCTAAAGTTCAGCCCCACAGAACTTTCTTAAGACTAGACAATCAACAAAATAATAAATCAAGTCTGATGTGTGCTATTTCCAATGTGTAAATGATCACACTGAAGATTTAGCTATCAATTCTCTATCTAGCCCATTAGGGCTGGCTCCAAAATACCCCTGCGAGTGGGAATCGGGAGTCCTGGGTCCTCCTTACCATTCAGACATTAAAGTTGACCAAAGAGGTCCATCCCTGCTTGCTAGTAGTGATCTTCTTTATATTCTCCCAAAATCTCAAGAGTACCTCCCAATGAAGCACACTGAACATCCACCTATCATCCCTTGCTCTCACCATATTACCAGTCTACCTTCTCTTTCTGCCACGTAATTCCCTGATGACATCCTTTGCTCCTGTCCTTTGGAGTTCTTTATTGGTTATATATTGTAGCCTGCTCACACCTATTTCATGCCTTTCTATTGCCCTTTGCGTGATACTTAGCTTTTCAAAAGCAGTGGTATTCCAGGTCTTACTGCCGTACAGGAACACTGCTAAAATGTATGCATTGAAAAGATCTTTGAGGTCTTTGCATCTTTACAGTCCTTGGAAACAAAAGGTCAATTCAGTAAAAGCGCCCTGAAATTTCCCCAAAGCCATCTGCTCCATTCTTCCCTTCCTTTTTAGTTTCAAGCTCAGCTCACTGTCCATCTGCATGCATGCCAGTAAACCTACATCTGTGTGTATGTATGTCACATAGGCATACTATTGGATAAGCTGTATAGGTATCCATTCATATACATATTGAAATCCAGGCTTCAGACATTCCTCATCCATTTCGTCTTTCCTGTGTGGATGGACGGGCCAGACTTCTTTGAATGATTACAGATCTCTTCCAGAAGGCTCGCAAGTATCTTGGGGATTGATGCAGCTCACACAATATCATCTACAAACAGGAGCATCTGGAAGCCCTCACCAATTCCAGAGAATCCTCCTTACCTGGACACTATTTCTGATCAGAGTAGAAAAGACTTCTGGCAGCCTTATATTTCCTGATTTTATATTTTCCTAAAGTTAATTATCAGAGGACCATTGAAGAGTTATTTATGTTGTTATATCCTCAAAGAAATCATGAATGATCTTGAACTAGGAATGAGAGACGTCTTGTAAAAATGCTTCTAAGGTGGTGTTTTGTTCTACATAGTTGAATGCATTTTCATAATTATCAAACAACAAGCACAACATGATCTTATATTCTTGAAATCCTTCAGTCAGCGGTAAGATGGTGAAGATGTCATTCACTGTGAAATAGCTTTTACAAAAGCTTACTTTTTTCCCCTACTAAATCTGCCATCAAAGATGCTCTCAATTCATGTAGAAATGACCCTTCTGTAGATGAAAGAGTAGCTATATGGGTGAGTAGTAGTAGCTGATGTTCCCTCTGTTTTTCCCCCCATATAGATGAGGCCCAAGATTTTTTCAATGCCTACACATTTAGTATCTTGCAAATCAGTTCCTTAATATCCTCAAAATAGTATCAGAATTAATACAGTATTTTTATGTATTAGTTCACTGGAGCCACAAGACAACTTTGTGAAATATGTCCAATATGTATTATTATCCCATCTTATAGATGAGGAAACTGAGGTCAGAGACATTAATGACTTCCCCAGATTCACATAAGCATACCATGCTGCTTCTTAGATGATTAATATCCTATCTCTGTCATTTATTACCTCTGTGATCTTGGACAAATCCCTTAATCTCTACGTTCCCCATCAGTAAAGTGATCAGGCTGGACTAGATGGTCTCTAAAGTCTCTTCCAAGGGGGCAGCTGGGTAGCTCAGTGGATTGAGAGTCAGGCCTAGAGATGGGAGGTCCTAGGTTCAAATCCAGCCTCAGACACTTCCCAGCTGTGTGACCCTGGGCAAGTCACTTGACCTCCATTGCCCACCCTTGCCACTCTTCCACCTATAAGCCAATACACAGAAGTTAAGGGTTTAAAAAAAAATAAAGTCTCTTCCAGCTCACAATGTATGACCTGATGAAACACCTAGGTAGTTCTGGCCTTATTGGAAGAACATAATGAGCTCTTTTTTGGGGGTGGAGGGCAATTGGGGTTAAGTAACTTGCCCAGAGTCACACAGCTAGGAAGTGTCTGAGATGAGATTTGAACCCAGGTCCTTCCAACTCCAGATCTGGCTCTATTCACTGAGTCACCTAGCTGTCCCATAATTATTATCTCATTGGATCTTCACAACAACCCCAGGAGATAGATGCAATTATAATCTCAATTAAGGATACTGAGTCAGATAGAATGACTTGCCCAAGGTCACACAGCTAGGAAGTGTCTGAGGCTGAATTTGAACTCAAGTCTTCCTGGCTCCAGTTCTAGTGCTTTACCCACTAAGCCACCTAGCTAACTGCCTGTGAGCTCTTCTTTGAGTGAAATTCTCAATAGGACCACAAAGGTGCTAACCTCCAAGCAAGGTGAGGGACCTTCACCACAACCCTTTTTTGCCAGCCTACAGGATCAAGAACCCCCTCTTTAAATGGGACCAGGTGTCAGGACTTCTGAGAGCCTTTCCTTTCATTATGGGGATACTCCAGGCAGGCTGCTCCCTGACACCATCAATGGAGGAATGATCTTACTTCCAAGAGTAAAGACACTTTCCTTAAAACAGCCTGGCGATGTAGGGAACGAAACTATCTATCTAGAAATAATGATTTTCACAACAGTCCTAGGAGGTGGTGCTACCTATTATCCCTATTTCGCAGATGAGGAAACTGAGGCTCAGAAAGATTGAATGACTTGCCCAAAGCCACAAGGCTATTACATGTTGGAGTCAAGGCTTAAATCCAAGTTTCCATGATTATATTCTGAGATTGGACATTCTCAGCTGCTCAGAAGCAGGGGAAGGCATGGTGATTCAGAGCTTTAGCTGAGCTAGAGCCTCATGCTTTGAGTAATCTCTTGGGTGATCACTCTAGAATATATTGGTCAATTAAAAAAAATTTTAGGGAGTCAGCATGCAATAGTAGAAAATATACTATATTAAGAAAAAAGATTCCTAATTTTAGGAGTATGCTAATAAGGGTTAAACAATCAAGAGTCTGAAAATATGACACTATTTTAAATTTAATCTACTTTACTAACATTTTCTCCATCACTTCTTAAATCTAAACAATCAACAAAACAGTAAGTCAAATGCTGATCTGTGGGTACAAAGACTCACCTAAATTGTTAACATTTGGCTAGTTCCAGCACACCCTGGCCTGGTTCTAATCCTGACTCTGCCACTTACTAGCATCGAGACCTTGGGCAAATCACTTCCCCTCTCATCTCATTTCCCACTTCTGTCAAATGAGGGGGATTAAACTAACTGAACTTTCCAGTTCTCAAATCCAATGAGATGTGTTCATGGGAGGACCCCTTTCCTGTGGTTCTTGTCTCCGAGGGATGATGTGTCCCTTCCGCTCTAATTCTTTCCAATTTTGTCTCTGAGGACACAAAGTACTCTTCATCAGACTCTTCATATCCTCCCACCAGGAGAAAAGGCTGTGTTGATTGGTTGTGGGCCAGGGAAAGAGAAGCCTAAGCATGAGACCAAATTTCCATCTTCCTTGTGTATTATCTAATGAGATCTTTTCTCTTTCCTCCTCCTTCTCCAGTTTAAGGAATTGGGGAAGATAAACTGATGGAAGGCATGCATGGTGAAGGACAGGACTAGCAACTGATGAACAAAAAACAAGGGAAGGGCTAGAGAGGGGTTAGTGATGGCAATCCTAGGGAGAAAGAGAATTTGCAAAAGCATGGCCCTTAAAAATAATCTGTGACCCAGAACTGCAGCTCTAGGGCTACAAGAATCTAATCCAACCTTGAGAACTTCTCACAAAAATCTTTCTAGTTCATGTCCCTATCCAGGGTTTCCCCTGGGAACTTAATAATTTTGCTAATGAATAGGTTCCTATACCCAAAGGAAAAGGACCATTGATTCCTATGCAAGCACTCTGATTAACAATATATCCAGTAAAAAGTAGACTATCACCTGATGGAACATGTAAAATTCAAACCCACAAACAATAAAAACATTTCTCTATCCAATGAGTCCCACCTACCCTAGACAAGGACCTATAACATTCTCCAGACTTATAATATTAATCTAGGGTTGAGCCACCAGTCCCAAGAGGGAACATTCTTAGAGCTGCTAGAGAGTCTACTTCCCCCCTCCCCAAGTTCACTAAAGACTCAACTTTGACCTTCACAATTCGCTTAATTTACAGAATCGGTGAAAAGCAAGATCTGGATTTCCTCAGCACATTGTGGCTCTGGCCCTCACTATCTCTCGTCTCCTATTTGGTCCAGGAACTACTTGGAGCTAGAAGACTAAGGCTAGGAATTTCTATCCTTGGTCCAGAAACTCAATCATCCCAGAGTGCTTCCACTGGATCCAGGAGGCCTACTTCGGAAGCTTCATTGTACTCTTTTAATGTCACACCATGGATGCTGACATGTTCCTGCAGCCTCAAGACTGGCCCAGGAACTCTATAATGGCAAGCCACTATCTTCTTATTCCCAACATGTGGCATGATGCCTAGAATACAGTAGGAGCTTAATAAATCCTTGCTGACATTTCCCTAGAGGGGTCTCACAAAAGCATAGACTTAACCTCCAAGGAACCATCTGAATCTCTATATCAGTGGTTCCCAAACTTTTTTGGCCTACTGCCCCCTTTCCAGAAAAAATATTACTTAGCGCTCCTGGAAATTATTTTTATTTTAAATTTTAATAGCAATTAATAGGAAAGATAAATGCACCTGTGGCCATCACCGCTCTCCTGGATCACTGCAGCACCCACCAGGGGGCGGTAGCACCCACTTTGGGAATCACTGCTCTATGTGGAACTCTTCTCCTCTTTGCATCTCTCTCTCCCCGCAATTCTCTCTTGGTCTATGTGTCTGCCTCTACTTTCCTCTTAAAGGTTAAGCTCTGGGGTATATCCCAGATATGTGAAATGACCATGAATCAGTCAGTCCTTAATGCGATATTAAAGAAACAAGGGAGGTATCTAGAAATAATGATTTTCACAAAAGTCTTAGGAGGTGGGTGCTACCTATTATCCTTATTTTATACTTAAGAAAACTGAGGCAAAGGTTGTGATTTGCACACGGTCACATAGCTAGTAAATGTCTGAGGTGGGGATTTTGATCTCAGAACTTCCTGACTCCAGGCCCAGGGCCCTCTCCACTGTGCCATCTTTTCAACAGTTCAATACCTTGGTAAGGAATCCTGGGAAGGAGTCTTCTCATGCTCCTCCTGGATACTCTTTATGCAAAGATGAGAAGACTTGAAGGGACAGCTAGTAGCTCAGTGGATTGAGAGCCAGGCCTAGAGATGGGAGGTCCTGGGTTCAAAGCCGGCCTCAGCCACTTCCCAGCTGTGTGACCCTGGGCAAGTCACTTAACTCCCATTGCCTAGCCCTTACTGCTCTTCCGTCCTAGAACCAATATCAATTCTAAGATGGAATGTAATGGTTTAAAGGAAAAAAAAAGATAAGAGGACTTGAGAGACTTACCCTTATTTGGCCTGACAAAATAGTAGAACTATTCACCACAGTATGGTGCTAGAAATTCCACGAAGTACTGCAGGATTCAATAAAGATAGGCAGAGACAGAAAAAGAGTCAAAGAGAAATCTACCCCACCTCTTACCCAACCTCAACTGGCACAGAACAATGGGCCATGATGGTACTCCACCAAAAGACCCCTCCATTTCAGACTTGTAAATGAGCTGTAGATGTTGCATGAATCTTTGAGGCACATGGTATTGCTAAAGTCAGAAAGGCCCTTCATATAAGTTATTTGTATCTCCTTCAAAGTTGCCCTAACTGTCCTCCATTTAACCTACATAGAAATAAAAACCCTGAATTTAGAGTTAGAAAACCTGAGTTCGAATCCCAACTCTGCCACTAATCTTGTATAACCTTGCTCCATAGTATGATCTTGAAAAAATAATTTGCTTACTCTGGGCCACAATTTCCTCAACTGGAAAACTGGGCTTGGTGGTCCCTTCCACCTCTAAAGACTTCAGTTCTATTCACTATGCTGCCAAGGGAGAGAGTCTCTAGAAGATCCTACTAAATCTCCCTCTTGGCTGGGTTCCTTCATTTCCCTTCTGCTTCAATACAATCGTGTCTGGTGTTTCATCCAGTTGCACAAGAATTATGAACCACCCTCCCCCCTCAATGACCAAACAGTCTTTGCCTGTCTGTGAAGGGAGAGGGGTCATTACCTGTACAAGACTGGCTGATTTTGTCCCTGGAGCAGCATTGGGCTTACTGAGCCATGCTTTGCTCTCTAATCTATTATTGGCATTATAGAGTCACAGAATATGGTTTATTGAAGTCATAACCCGGGTAGAAACGGTCATTACCACAGCTAATGGCAAGCTTTGGAGGCCATGAGAGATCCTCAGCTTTGCCTCTGATGATTAAGCAGCCAAACTGCCATTGGCTAATGAGAATAGGCAGCCTTCTCAGGGAGACCACCATCATAGTGGAGACAAGGACTCAGAACCCACCTTCAGGAAGTTCTCTTTTGTAGCCTGGACTCCAAGAAAAGGACAGAACAGAACCAGATACAAAAATAGAAAGGCCTTCATCACTATACCTCTTTTATTAAATGCTTTGCTGTTACCCTCACTTGACAAATGAAAAAGGAAGATAGAAAGAAAAAGAGAAAGGAAGGAAGGAAGGAAGGAAGGAAGGAAGGAAGGAAGGAAGGAAGGAAGGAAGGAAGGAAGGAAGGAAAAAAGAATTTATTAAGCACCTAGTATATGCTGAGATTCAAAATCAGATCTCTTGCATTCAGATCCAACATTGTTTCCATTCTACCAGGCTGAGCTAAAATAGGACCGCTGTGCCCTTCTACCCTGAGCCCTTTGCCCTTCCTCCTTGGAGCTTCCTCCTCCCTGAGCCCCCTCACTTCGATTTCCCAGAGCCCTAATACTGGCCACATTTGCCAAAGCCCCTCCCCTACTACAATGCCTCACCCCAGATTCCATTTCCTTCACCCCACTGGATTATAGTTACTCCCTAAGGTATTGAGAGTATAATGAATGTCTCACCCATCGGAAGGCATTTACATTTTAACAGGTTCCTTTAATCCAAAGAAATCACACTCAAATTTGTGCTGAATTTCATATATTAACAGCAGGCTAGTAGAGGAGAGCCTCCTCAAATAATACCAGGTTTCCCTCTGCTCACTTATGCCTCCAACCCTCATGCCCAACCCTACCAGTGGGCTCCCTACTTCAGTTTCTCCCTCTAATTTGTTATCACACTGCATTAAGACCCCCTTTCTCAATACTACCAGAATTGCCATGATGTATCAGGTGACAGAAGCAGGAACTCTTAGAATGTCAGAGCTAGAAGGGGCCCTCAGAAATAGTTCGACTATAACATATGAAAAAATTACGCAGTTTAACTGAGCTGAACAGAGCAGTTAAGCCACTTGCCCAAGGAAGTTGATGGCACAGGCAGACCGGAAACCCAAGTCTCTTGACTCTCTCAGTCCAAGACTCTTTCCAAGGCACAGAGGCTAGTTCATTAACAGAGAGCCAGGCTCCTTAGGGAGCCACGTGGACTTTCCCTGCTCCCTTTGCCCCTCAGTCTCTATTCACAAAAAAACTTTTACTAACATCATCAGTAATAATTACAGCTCCCATTTCCATAGTGCTTTGCAGTTTACAAGCACTTTTCTCACCCCAGTTCTGGAATGTAAGGAATGAAAGAACCCTGAACAGGGCTCTCAAGGTAAGTGCTCCATAAGTTATATGTGAATATATTCATTTGTGAAATGAATGGATAAAAGCTGGTCAACAAACCTGATTTGGCAGAAAAAGAATGGGGAGACCTGGATTCAAATATGGCTGTCATGGACTCAGTTGTGTGACATTGGGCAAGTCACTCTTTATCTGGGCCTTTTTTTTTTCCTTCTCTGTAAAATGAGGAAGTGGACTAGCTCATCTTTAAGCTCATCTCCTAATTTGACAGTCAGTATTTGAATGCCCCTTCTAGCTCTGAGATTCTGTGTTCTAAGGTCTCTTCCAGCTCTGAGATTCTCTCTCCTAAGGTCTCTTCCAGCTCTAATTTTCTGTGTTCCAAAGTCTCTTCCAACTCTAATATTCTGTGTTCTAAGGTCTCTTCCAGCTCTGAGGTTCTGTGTTCTAAAGTCTCTTCCAGCTCTGAGGTTCTGTGTTCTAAAGTCTCTTCCAGCTCTAATATTCTGTGTTCTAAGGTCTCTTCCAGCTCTGAGGTTCTGTGTTCTAAGGTCTCTTCCAGCTCTGAGGTTCTGTGTTCTAAAGTCTCTTCCAGCTCTGAGGTTCTGTGTTCTAAGGTCTCTTCCAGCTCTGAGGTTTTGTGTTCTAAAGTCTCTTCCAGCTCTGATATGTGTGTGTCTGTGTGTGTCTGTGTGTGTGTTTGTATGTCATCTCCCTCAACTGAATATAAACTCCTTGAGGGCAGGGATTGTTTCACTTTGTCTTTGCCTTCCCAAAGCCTAGCATGGGGCCTGACACCGAATGAGGTTTTAAGCGAATAAATGCTAGCCCATTGATTATTTCTCCGGCCTAAAGTTCCTTCAAGCTCCCACCTGCTATGTTCTGGGACCCCTTCCGGATTAGCCCTGACAGCATATGATCCCACTGATCACACTGAATTGCAGCTATCCATACCTGCATAATGACCCCATACTAGACCGTGCGTTCCCTGAGGACAGGTAACTGTGTCTTATTTGATCTTGGCATCCCGCTCAGCATTCGCTGATGCTTCCTAAGATATTCTTTTATTAACACCAACTTGATGATAAGGAAACTGAGGCAGAAAGAGGGACGTGCCTTGCACAAGGTCAAGCAGGGCGACGTGGAGATCAGAACCTGAGGACAGGCCGGCGGCCTCCAAGCACAGGGCTCTCTCCACACGTCCATCCTGAAGTCTGGGCAGGATGGCAGCCTCGACGTCAGCTGAGAAACAGAAATCAAGACATCCCTTCCAGAGGCTTCCTGGAAGTCTGCTGGCTTGCAAGAGGCATCCCTGTGGGAAGCCATATAACTTCTGGCATGAACTGTTCCCTCTCAGCTCCCACCTCTTCCCAAGTCCTGAAATCAGGGGCTCCTTTGAGCCCTGGCCTGGGGCTGGGGTGGGCTGGAGGAAGGAGACTTAGTCTTCTCTTCTCAGCACGTGGCCACAGCCGGGACGAGTTGGCCACACTCAACCCCATGCCAGGCTCCTCTGGCAGCCGCCCAGAACCCCCAGGTGGCCTTCCGCTGGTGCATATATTAGCATACATTATTTAATCAAAAATAAATCCACACTCCCAGAGGCTGCCAAGAGGGGGAAGGGCTCATGGAATTCCCACAGCAACCCAGACGAAGAGATTTCCCCTGGCCCTAGGCTACAGACAGACAGATGGACAGATTTGGGGGACCTGGTAATTCAGACAGTTGGCAAGGACCCAGAGTGTCCTTATATAGCCCCGTGTGCCCTGTCTCTAAGGAGGTTTGTGCATTTCTCTCAGCCCTTGCTCTAAAACATCTCCCCCACTTGCTGCATCATACCTGCAATTCTACCACCAGAAGTCTATTCCTGGAGCAGCAAGGTGGCTCGATGGATAGAGCACCAGGTCTGGAGATAAGAGGTTCCAAGCTGGTCTTAGACACTTTCTAGCTGCGTGACCCTGGGCAAGTCACTTAATCCCACTTGAATAAGCCTTTACCGCTCTTCTGCTTTGGAACCAATATTTAGTATCAATTCTAAGACAGAAAGAAGGTAAGAGTTTAAAAAAAAAAAAGAAGAAGTCTATTCCTTTGGCAGAAGGACCAAGGACTGGCTCTAAAATCAGGAAAACTGGGTCCAAATCTCTTAGACAACTCGTGAGCATAGGGAAGTAACTTTTCCTCCCTAGTTTCCCTTGGTTTCCTCACCAAGGAAAGGTTTGGACTAGATGGCCTTTAAGGTCCTTTCCTAGAGGCAGCTGGTGGCATAGTATATGTAGTGAGAAAGATCTGAGTGCAAATTTAGCCTGAGACACTTAACACTATATACATGCTCTTCTCTTCCCCTTCCAGCTCCAAAGGACCTCAGAATATGTCTGTATATGGAAAGGATCTTTGTTGTTTCTACTCAGTCATGTCCAATTCTCTGTGACCCCATTTGGGGTTTTCTTGGCAGAGATACTAGAGTGGTTTGCCATTTCCTTCTCCAGATCATCTTACAGATGAGGAAACTGAGACACAGAGTGAAACCCTGAGTTTGGAAAGAAACATTCAAGTTAGCACGAGCCCAAACCTTGTTCTCAAAACCCTTTTCCCTCTGCCCTAGGTTCTCAGTCCTCTGCATTGCAGGGGAAATGTAATCCAGGTGTGTTAGATTCCTTTCTCCTGAACTCATTCACATCTGCTGTCTCATTCTGGGAGGGATGGGGGGAGCCACCTAATTGGTCTCCCAACCTCAGCCCTCAGCTCTCTCCAATCCAAACTCCACACAGCCACCAGAGTGGTTTTCCTAAAGCTCAAGCCTGACCTTGTCGTTCTCCTCCTCGGTAAGCTCCAAGGGCTTCTTCCAGGATCAAATATCAACTCCTCTAAAGCCCTTCCCAGCCTGGCCCCTTCTGACCTTTCCAACCCAGTTACACAGTATTCCCCTTTCTCTACCCCATGGGCCAGCCTAACTGGCCTTATTCTGCATCTACCATCCGTGCCCTTCCTTGGTTGTCCCCTATGCCTGCTAGGCACTCCCTCTTTGCCTTTGCCTCTTAGAATTCCTGGTTTCTTTCTAAACTCAGCTCAGACACCACTTTCTTCTCCACAAAACCGTTCTCGAACCTCCCCAGGCACTGGAGCCTTCCCCACTCAAAACTGTTGGGATTTTCTTGGCAAAGATCCTAGAGCGGTTTGCCATTTCCTTTTTTCAGTTCATTTTACAGATGAGGAAACTGAGGCAAACAGGACTAAGTGACTTGCCTAGGGTCACACAACTAGTAAGTGTCTGAGACTGGATTTGAACTCAGGAAAATGTGTCCTCCTGATTCCAGCCCAGCACTCTATCTATTCCATTGCCTAGATAGATGCCCCTATAAATTGGCATATAGCATATGCTTAACAAATGCATTGAGACTGGCTGATGAGACTTGGAGAAATGGGTACAAGTTGCAGAGATTTAGATTCAAAGGAAGGGAAAAGTTTCTAACAATCACATTTAGCCCAAAGCACAGTGGGCTACCTTGGGAAACAGTGGGTTACCTTTCACTGAAGGTTCAAGCAAAGACTTGGCTCTTTTTTGTCAAGTATTTATATACCAGGATCATGGGATTATAAGAATATAGACCAAGAACTAAGAGAGACAGCCAAAAGTCATCTGATTTAATTCCTTCATTTTACAGATGAGAAAACTGAGACCCAGAGATATGACCTGGCTGGTCCAAGGTCACACAGGAGACAAGGTAGGATTTGAACAAAGGTCCTCTGACTTCAAATCCAGTTTGAATTAGGTTTGGATGGTACAAGATGACCCCTAAGATCCCTTCCAA
Organism: Gracilinanus agilis; assembly: GCF_016433145.1. Taxonomy (NCBI): domain Eukaryota; kingdom Metazoa; phylum Chordata; class Mammalia; order Didelphimorphia; family Didelphidae; genus Gracilinanus; species Gracilinanus agilis. Next base: position 242,911,677 of record NC_058131.1, read on the forward strand.
TTTTGAGATTGTGTGGTAACATCTAAACCAGGTTGAAGCATCAGAAAACATTCAAAGAGATACTGGAATTTTTTGAAAGGGGAGGATCAAGATAAACAAGACTAACAGTAAAAAAGGATAGGAGGGAGGAGACAGAAAGGGGGAAACATGAGGTTCAGTTGTACAGCAGATACAGTTGCTCAAATTATCTCCATCCTTAACCCCACCATAGCTGAGGAACAGGAGGAAGAAGTACCATAAAAACAGAATCCTTGGAAGTGGTAAAAAGATGGTCCTAGCAAAGGACCTAAAGACAAGGCATGGGATTGAACCTCCCTGAGTGAAAGTGCCGCCTGTCTAAATCAGCACTCTAGGACAAAGCCCTGTTAACCCTGTGCTGCTAGCTACAGTTTTTCCCATCATCTCTCATGGTTTTTTATTTGTTTGTTTGTCTGTTTTTCCGAGATCCCTGACTTTTTTGGTATGATATCTCCTTCCTCTAAAACAGATCACAATCTCTCAATAACTTGATAAATGGGTCTTAGGGAATTGTAATATTTATTGCCTAAAAATCAACCTAATAATAAACCTCTCCAAATGTAGCTAGACTGGTTTTCAGACAACCTATATATGAGCCACCACTGGATCCATTCTCATAGTTCATAGAGCTGGAAGAAACCTGTGAGGCTATCGTCTATCCCCTTGATTTGCCCAAGGCCACACAGAGAATAAGCATCAGAGGTGGGATTTGAACCCAGGTCCTATCAAGCAAGAGTTTGTGTTTTTTTTTATACTGTACCACAAACCACTCAAAGCCTTTCCAGCTTGGTGGTCATACCAGAGTTTGCACTCTAAGACCTGGAGTCACTGATATATCATGATAAGGCATCTCCATAGGCTTCTGAATTCTAGATGTTGGGTTTCTGTTAATGCAGCCCCAAAGCACCTCTTCTTTAAAAAAAATGATGCCATATCATTCTCTTGACTTACAGTGAAAGTGAAGCCCACTAACAGCCCTTAGTTCTTATTCATACAAAGTTTTGACTAACCCCTCCTTCCCATCCTGTATCTGTTAGAAAATCTGAGTTTTTGCATCTCGGTTCTGATTCACCTAGCCATGGGACTTGGGACAAGTCAGACCTCCTCTAGGTCATTAGCCTCAGTTTCCTCATTTGCAAAATGGAGATAATAATATCTATATTAGCAGGGTTCTTATAAGGAAAGTGCTTTTTAATCTGTAAATTGCTATTAAATACCAGTTTTTATTATCATCATCATTAGTAGTATTAGTGTTTAAAGCTTCCTTAAGGTCTACAGACGGGTCTAAAGTGGGATTTGAAACAGGAGAACACAGCTCATGGAGAGATAATCTCACCCCCTGAATCTGAGTTTCTGTTTCCTCTTGGCCATATGCTGTTGGAAACAGCACCGTCAATATTTTGTACACAGAAACCATCTGCAGCATCTAATAGCAAAAAGGTTATTACAATTTGTGACATAAGGTGTTTACTGAATTTGGATTAATTACATTTGTGCCCAAACAAATCCTGCTATTTTGAGGGGGGTGGGGGAGACGAGGAACAAATCTTTCTGAGGCAGATTCCTTGGAGTCAGGGCCGGTCAACCACCCAAACTTCTGAGATCCAGATCTCTCGCTTAGCACCTGAGCAAGGGGTAGGCAGGAGATCTGAGCTCTGGGGTGGGACTGAGCTGCTGGAAGAGGAGGCATAGAAAGCTTGAATTTGGAGTCAGAGGACTTAGTTCAAATAAGAGCTCCACCTCCTTACTAGCACTCTAACTTTGAGCAAGCGTATTCATCTATGGAAACATGAAAAACATCTAGACTAGATCCTAGTTCAATCTTCTCGTTTTGCAGATGAGGAGCCTGAGATTCAGAGAAGTTATTTAACAGACTGATTTGACCAAAGTCACACAGGTAGTCTGGCAAAGGTAGAATTCCAATCCAAGTCCTCTGACTCCAATTCCAGTGTTATTTTTTCCCATAGTCCCACTTCTTTCTTGGCCTCTTGTTTCTTCAGCCCTAAAATGAGAGTTACTTTATGATCTCCAAGATTCTCTTTAGTTCTAAATCCTAAAATCCTAGGATCTGTGATTGAAAGAAAGTGAGAGATGGAATAAGAGAGTTATGGAGAGAGAGAGAGAGAGAGAGAGAGAGAGAGAGAGAACAGAAATAAAGAAAAAGAAACAGAGAAGGGAAAAGCAGCAAGTGAAGGAAATTTTTTTTAAACCCTCAGGTCAGAGATAGTAAATGAGGGGAAGATACAGTAACAGTGAGAGATACAGAAGAGTAGAGACAAAAGAATAAGGAAGGAAGGGAGGAAGGGAGAGAGAGAAGGAGGAAGGAAGGAAGGAAGGAAGCCTTCTAAGGGAAAGAGAGGCAAGTAGAGACAGAAAAAAAGAGAAAAATTCATAATGGGTTTAGGGATCAGGAAAGGGGTCAAATAGGGAGTAGCACCCTAACCATGTCTGAAGATTAAGCTAGATATTCCAAAAGGAAGAGGTGAAGAGGGAGAAATGGAGAAAGTGACAGAAACAGGCAGTGAAAAAAAAGAGAGACTAATAATACAGAGAGAGAAACAGAGAGGAAGAGGTAGGTATAGACAGTCTTCAAATTGAATAAGTGAAAGAGTTAGAAAGGGAGAGACAGACTTTAGAGAGAGTAAGTGGAAGAAAGGAAGAGAGCAAGTAAGGGAGAAATAAAGACATGAGAGAATAATAGAGTGTAAAGGAAGATCTTTTTCTGTTCCTCTCAGCTGTTATCATACTCTTTTGTGTTATTGTTATACCGTTTTGTCTTTTTTTTTTTTTCAACTAGTCTGTAAGTTCTGTGAGGAGAGGGAGAACTTAATTTTCTCTGATCCTCTCCTGATGCTCAAAATAGTACATCAAACATGGTAGAAAATAAGTATTTGCTGAATTAATGAAAGACAGAAACAAATCAAGACAAAATGAGACAGAGATAGGAAGCAAAAAATAATAATAAAGGGTGGGGGCCAAAAAGACAAAAAGAGTCATGAATAAAGGGAGAGGGTGACAGAGAGGCAGAGACACAAAGATAAAAGAAAAATGGAGATTGCTGCTGTCATGCCTTGTACCATACCCCAACTGGTGTTTAGCCAAAAAGTCCCCAAGGGACAAACATGCACGGGCACATGTACACGCACGCACGCACACACTTTTCCCTCCCCTATTTCCCGTGGGCCAAGTTAGTTCATAAAGCCCTGAGATCTGCACTGGGGATTCAATTTCCTTGAAAAGTGAAGAAAGGTCTCCAGCTTTAGCAAGGCTGGTGGGGAACTTGAGTTGCTGTGCAAGCTTTGTAGGGGAAAACTCACTTATACGTGCCCAAAGGAAGCTGCCAGGTAATTACCAAGGAATAGCAGTTAATTACCAGCTCTTTCGAAGGGGAAAACATTGTTTTTGGCAGGGAGACCTCCATTTCTTTATGCATCTAACTGGTGCCAACAATCCAGCATCTCTCCTAAGGAATCCAAGTTCAAAAACTGAATTCATCTTGTCTCATTATGGGACATCTCTCATCATCCTCCCAGCAGAAGCCAACAACTTTTGCCTTGCATAGTGCCAGCCTTCTGGAAAGTACAAGGTTGGTCTGGTTGGTCTCTAGGGTCCCTTCTAGCTCTAACCTTTCCACTGAAGTCAATTCAATTCAATGAGCATTTATTAAGTGTGCGCCCAGTGCTGAGGATACAAGGACAACCTTATTCTGAGGTCCCTCCCTAGGTCTGCTACTCTCTGTTCTGAGATCACATCAGATTCTGAGCTCCCAGTAATTACAGTGATTACCTCCTTAGAGATGTCCAACAGGCTAATTGAGCTTGTAGAAGCTGTAGCAGCATCCTTAATTTAGAGCTAGAAAATCTGAGGCAGCTGAAAGGCAAATGTCTTCCCTGAGGTCTTATGAAGAATCACTGGCAAGGGGGGACAGCCAGGTCCCATCTCGCATCTTTTGGTCTTCACAGCAGTGTATAAGCTCCTGGAAGGCAGGAGCCGTTTCATTTTCCTCTTTGTCCTCCCCGGTGCCAAGCACGGTGCCTGGGACAAGGTAGGAGTCTAATAAACGCTTCCTAACTGCCCCCACTACTCACCCCTGTCTGTCCAAGCAGGAAGAAATGAAACGTCTCGTAAATAACAATTAGTTCCTCCTATTTCTACTGTTCCTACCTTTTTACCTTTAGACTTTACAAAGTGTTTCCCTGACCCGAGTCCTTCGAGATAGCTCATGATAGATGGC